>NW_027394276.1:23992013-24016933 GCF_049309525.1 Garra rufa | reverse complement strand
TGTTCAATTTCAGTGGGTCGAGTAAAAAAAGAGTTTTATCTAGTCCCAGATTCTCAAGTTTACGTAAAATCACATATGCAACAGCACACCATCTACATTTAGCTGAACCAAGAAGAAGTTTTTGAATGAATTGCATCCGAAAAGTTGCTACTCTACTTTGAAGATGAATTAAGCCCTGTCCACCCTCCTCCTTAGGCAAGAATAAAACATTCTGTGGGATCCAATGCAATTTATCCCAGAAGAAGTCTACTAAAATTGCCTGGATTTTTACTAACAGATGCGATGGAGGATCAATACATGCAACCCTATGCCATATTGAAGAAGCAACTAAATTATTTATTATTAATATACGCCCTCTATATGACATTTTTGGAATTAACCATCTCCATTTCTCCAGGCGGCCTTTAACTCTTTCAATAACTCCTTCCCAATTCTTTTGCACTGTTAACTCATCACCAATATACACTCCTAAGTATTTAAAACCTGATTTTCCCCAAACTAACCCTTTAGGGAGATCTGGTTTCCCACCTGCCCACTCACCTAAAATTAAGGTTTCACTTTTACTCCAGTTTACATTGGCAGAAGATAGCCCTTTAAAAACTTTAAGTAAACCTGACAAAACTTGGATATCACTTTGCTTACTAATCATAATTATGACATCGTCAGCATAAGCTGACAATGTAAGACTCCTTACACAGTTTGGCAAACATAAACCATAAAGTTTGACCCGTATTTGCTGCAAAAGTGGCTCTATTGCCAAAGAGTAGAGCATACCCGACAATGAACACCCCTGCCTGACACCTCTATGAACTTTAAAAGGAGCACATAAACCACCGTTCACTTTCAGAATACTCTCAACGCCACTGTAAAGAACTTTAATACAACTTATAAAATTTTTACAAAACCCAAAAGCCTCTAAAACTCTCCACAAATAGCGATGTTCCACACGGTCAAATGCTTTCTCCTGGTCTAATGAGATTAACCCACAGTCTAGATTCATCATCTTGGAGACCTCTACAATATCCCGAATCAAAGAAACATTGTCAAATATTGACCTACCAGGAACACAGTAGGTCTGGTCAGGATGGATGACACCATCCATCGCTCCTGCTAGCCTATTAGCCAAGGCTTTCGAGAGCAGTTTGTAATCGCTACAGAGTAGCGAAACGGGCCGCCAGCACTTTATGTCTGTAAGGTCTCCTTTCTTGGGCAGGAGGGTAAGCACTGCTCTACGGCAGCTCAGAGGCAGCTGGCCTTCAGCCAAGCTTTCATTCACTACCTCCAGAAAGTCTTCTCTCAGTTCTGACCAGAAAGACTTATAAAAGTCTACTGGCAGGCCGTCAATGCCCGGCGCCTTTCCAGACTCCATTCCTTGTAGAGCCTTGTACATTTCGCCCATACTCAAAGCACCAGAGATCTCAGCATTGACTTCCTCAGACACCTGGGGTAAGTCGCTGAAAAAATTGCTGTCATTCCTGTATTCTGGCCCAAGTTCGTTTTTATACAGGTTTTCATAGAACACAACTGCTCTCTTGCGAATGTCCGCAAAATCTGTCAATAAACCTCCAGACTCAGAGCGCAGAGCATGAATGACTCTGCTCTGACCGTTCTTTTTCTCCAGGTTAAAAAAGAATTTGGATGGAGCATCCATTTGGTCCACACTCTGGAACCTTGACCTGACCAGAGCCCCCTGTGTTTTGATGTTCAATAAATCAGTCAACTGTGTCTTTTTCTTTGACAATGAATCTAAATACCTCTGGCCATCAGTTGACTCAGCTAACTCTAGAAGTTTTAAAATGTCAGTCTCCAAGGTGTTCATAATCAAACTTGTCTCTCTAGTGACGTTTTGAGTATACTGCAAACAAAATTGTTTTATTTGGGCTTTCCCAAAATCCCACCACTGTCGTAGAGACTTAAAAGAACCCTTTGTGGTTCTGAACTCATCCCAAAACAGTTTAAACATGTTCTTAAAGTACCTGTCACTTAACAAATTAGTGTTAAGCTGCCAGTATGCACTTCTTGGTTTAACGGAATTTAAAAACACAGAACACAGCACCATACTGTGATCAGACAAACTCACTGGGATAATTAAACATTTCTTTACAATATTACAGTGATGCTTAAAAACATAAAAACGATCCAATCTTGCCAGCGAGATCACACTGTCACGAACATGAGTCCAAGTATACTGTTTTTGTGCCCCATTAACCTGTCTCCAAACATCACATAGCTCATGGGTTTTGACAAGCTGGATCAAACGATTACGAGACGGCAAGTGAGGTTCAATATGGTTTCTGTCCAAGTTTGACTGTGTACAGTTAAAGTCACCACCCACGAATAAATATTCTTCTACACAGCATTTCTGTAAGACTGAACACAAAGTATTTAAAAATAACATTCTTTCTATTGGTGCAGTTGGAATATACACGCAAATAAAAACAAAAATAAAATTCTCAAAAATAGCTCTTACTTTTAAGAGCCTGCCCTTGACTACTTCATCAACCTGATAAGAAGTTGGATTAAAAGCTTTAGAAAAAAGAATAGCCACCCCTCCGCTAACAGAGGTATTGTGGCTCAACACAGAGACCCCGTCCCACTCCTCTGCCCAATCAGATGCATTCCTTAAGTCACTATGCGTTTCTTGCAACATAAGGACATCTATTCTTTTTTGTTTAACTACTTGAAACATAGCTGTTCTTTTTCTTATTTCTCTTATTCCATTTGTGTTTAAAGTCGCAATACTCACTTCACTCATACTTGGAGAAATAAAAGAGACTAAGACACAAATTAGCACTCCATAAACACACACCACATTACTAGCCAGGCTACTATACTTTCTTACTACCATCATTGTCATTGTCAGAAGTAAGTTTTCTCACAATCTTTTTTAGTCGATATAACTCCTTGTTTGTAAACAAACTCTCCGACATAAAAAACCTGGTTTTATCAACGAACTGCTTCGTGTCAGAAAAATAATCAGCTACACAGACCCCTCTCTTGTTTTTAGTAGCTTTTAAAAACAGTTTAATGTCTTCCACTTCACAACCTCGACTAGAGAAGTCACACTGAGAGAGACTGACGCTAGAATCAGAAGATTCACTGTCACTTTCACCACAACAAGCATCCATGTCAGCTTTCTTAGCTCTAACCGTCTGAAACTCGTCAGATGTTTTCCTTTTCGACGGAACTTTGAAATCGATCTGCTCTGTCTCCATTTCAATGCCATCACAAAAAGAATCGCGCAGTAAAACATTAGGTAAATTAACACTTTTTTGCGTATTCGATGTTTCGACATCACCCGGTCTATTTTCCTCAACCACATTTTCAGGTTCATTTACCTGGATCGCCGCACTCTCGGCCGCGGGCGGATTTTCTGCAGCTATGTCCTCCACCGCACCTGCCCCCGCTGCACCCGTCTCTGTCGCACCTGTTCCCGCTGCACCTGTCCCCGCCACTCCCGTTTCTGTCGCCGGCCGAACCGCGTTTGACGGACCAGCCTCGACTGGCTCCCTAACATTAATGTCATCAGCCACTGCGCCGTTTTCCGTATTTTTCCCAGGACAGGCACGGAGCAAGTGGCCCGCTAATCCGCATTTAAAGCACTTCATCTTGTCCGTGGTAACATAAACGACATAATCAAACTCGTCCACTTTTATATGCAGAGAAAGATCTAAATCCTCGTCATCTTTTAGGATCATGTAAACGAATCTCCTAAATGAAACCACATGTTTCAAAAGAGGAGATCCACTACCAATCGGTATCATTTTAATAGGTGAGACTAATTTTCCATATCGGGATAAAGTTCCCACCAAAGTTTCATTGCTAATGAAAGGCGGCACGTTCGACAACAAAACTTTTTTTGATGGCATAGAAAGTGGTAGAACATGAGTAAAAAGATTCTCAATCACTATACCATTCTCAACTAGGTCATTTGCCTTTTCAACAGAGCTAAGAAAGATGACAATGGCACTGTTCATTCTGGAGGCCGACATGATATGTTCATGCCCAACAACCTCTCCTGCAGCCAGGCAACAGTCTTCCACGCTCACCGCGGCCGCCACTTTTACTCCATGGCGCCGCGTGAGTTTACTCAAACCTTGCATACGTGGGGCCGTCATGCTGCCCGCAAAAAAAAGACGGTAGCACGCGGCCCAAACCAACAAATACACCACCACTTCTTAACACTAACCTAATCAAGAAAGAAAGAAAAAAAAAGAAAGAAGAGAAAAAAGAAAAACATTCACTCACAAGCTCCAATTCGCACGCAAACGCTCCTCTCACACTCAACAGTCACACGTCACACCGGAAGTGAGAGAGAGAGAGAGAGAGAGAGAGAGAGAGAGAGAGAGAGAGAGAGAGAGAGAGAGAGCAGACATAAACTGTTGCCCACTCCTCTCAGTTTTGCAGAAGTGCTGAAAGTGGGTTTATTTTCTTGCTTTGAACACTGCATTTGGAGCTATAATTGTAACTCTGGCCTGAGCCGAGCTCACAGGCTAGCTGAAAATGGCTCCCTTGAGGGAGGAGTCTTCTGGAGCTCACAGACCTTCAGCTTTCAGCACTTAACCTGCCATGTTTCTTATCTACCACTGCCCTCATTACCATGGCCTTGCCAAGATATCTGGGCTATGGTCTTCACATCTTTAATGTGGTTTTCAATCTGTTCCAGGCCATTTCACAGCTGTACGCCTTGTGTCTGAAGGGTTGGAATATACACCAAAACCAATGCTATGTGAGTTCATTCTTCTTACTGTTCAACCTTTATTGTGAACTACAGCATGTATGTATAAAAAAGTTTAAACAGTTTCTGTTTTTCTAAAAGCATAGTTCACTGAAAAAATAAAATCATGTAAATTTCACCACAGCAAACACCAAAACAATAATTAAGAAATAAAATAAATGTGTGATAGTGTTGTACCAGCTCTCTGTAGTCAACCACAACAGCTGAAGACTGCAACAAGCATTTCCACAGATAAGGCCTGCCAGAGATGAGCATCTCTCTTCGGCAAGCAGATCTACAAACTGTCGAAAATGAAACTCAACGTTCTGCATCCTGAAGCTCAATACACTTTCATTATAAGTGGCAAACACTAAATTTTCTCACGAGTGCTAGTGCTAGCTGACAGTAAAAATGCAGCCCATCTGTTGCTTTCAGTGATGTGAAGTCCATTGAATTTGTATTCATTCTGTGAAGACACATTCATGTGGCCAGGTTTAATAATGTTCAAGTTCAATAATTAGAAATAGATTGTCTGAATAAGAGCAAACGTTGAAAGCAGAGCTGCCTTCATGGGGCATGGGACTGAACATGAACCAGAAGACTCTTCTCTTATGGATATGATATGACTCTCCCTCTGTTTCTTGAACATTCTGTTGTTATCAAATTATGTTATAATTTTGTATCAAAATGTATTGAAGCAAGACAAATGTGTATTGTAAGGTAGTTACAGTTCTAGATCCAAAATCATATTGCTTTCTTTAATCTGTAAAATGCAGATGTTGCCAAAAATGATCATGCTGCTCCAATCCATGTGAATAGGAACAAGGCCTTTTAAGCTCTAAAAATCATAATAAACCTTGAATAACAACGGAAGTATTATATAGTCAATATTTTAAGTTCTACAACTTAAAAAAAAGTTCAAAAAAACTAAAAAAAACTAAAATGTGAATAGTTTTTCCAATTTCATATATTTCTCTCCAAATCCCCCAACAAACTGTCATTGAATGCACATGCACTGAATGTCATGGCATTGTACTGCATGTAAACCTGAGCTTGAATTTCTCCGATCTCTGCCACTCCTACTCTTTCCTATCAAATGAAAGCCAAAAGACCTATAAATAAACAAATAAATTTAAGTTTTGTCAAACATGCCACTTTAAAACATCATAGCAAGACTGACAGTAAACATGTTGAACATCCTTGGTTCTAACACTGACTTACAAGTGTGAATGGGATTTAAAATCTGCAAAGAGAAATAATTTAATATTTTCATTATGTTCCTTACAAACACATATGGCTTCAGGATGTTTGGAATATGCTGAATGGTTCACAGCAGAAAAGGGGGGAAAAAAATCAACAACATCCATCCATTCATATTCCAAACTGCATGTCCAATGTAGGATCGAATGGATGGATGGATGAATAGCCCGTTGGGAAGGACAACACAATATTAAATAATGACAGAATTTTTATTTCGTGGTCAATTTCCATTCAACATTGTGATGAAAGCTGCAACAGTTTTTATAAGCACCGTGTAAATGCAGGACCTACAGTAGCTACATGATAAAAGTGTATTCATACAAACCCTAGGCGCTTGTTTGCGCACTAAATCCTCCTTTTCTCTCTCTCTCTCTCTTTCTCTCTCTCTCTCTCTTAATAAACAGTCACACGTCTTCCACCCATTTGGAAGCAAGCTTACTTGCATTAGAAACCGGTTGCATAAGCGCTTTACTGTTGAGCTCATAAATGAAGTAACTCCATGAAGACCATAATAGGCTATGCATTGACTAAAATGATTTGTCACGATATGAAAACCAGCAGACGGAACAAACTACAGAAAACGCACGCGCAATCCAAGTGTTATCTCTAGCACACTGGGAGATCTGATCGATCGAATTTCCAAGGCTAAGCTGTATTTTTTAACACTGAATTTATTCGTAGGAATATTGCAATATTTAAGAATATTTAAGTTCTCCGAGTATGAGGACAATAGCACATTCCTACCCAGATAACACACTGGAATTTTGTAGTTATGGAAATAATCTTGAAGAATCTTAAAATGTAGCAACTTTTCATTCAAGGTTATACGGTATTACAAGAGTAATCAATTTTCTTTCACATTTTCCATTAGTAAAATAGACGACTATAAAAGGCACAACTCATAGTTAGACGTTTACTTTCACCTCAGTAAAACAAAAGCTTTATGTCGCATCATCAGTATATTTCAATAGTGTGAATCAAATAGCTAACGATCGACAGCGTGCCTAAAATTTATTTTAATATATGGGAAGAAGGAATGTCTGTAAAAATATTTAAGTGAAATCCACTCAAAGTAACAGTCGTCAGTCTTGCCCGTGATAAGCTCTCGCTCCTTGTCAGGTTCACCTCAGTGTATCTGTAGTCTGCTGTGGCGAGAGGAGACCTGTTAAACCTTAAAACAAATGACGTGTTCCTCTCAAAAACACACTTACTCGTGAATAAAACACTGCGGGATTTTACGAAGACATGTCTTTAGCGGCGTTTCCCTGTCTTCAGTTCTATATGACACACATTTTACGCATCATTCAGTCATTATAATATGAAATGTACCTCTCCAGAGATAAATCCTTTTTTTCTTCCGACGGACTTCAGTCACTTTCTGAGCTCTGGCAGCTGATTTCCCCCTTTGTTTTTTCCACTTATTTTCCAGTAAATTCTTTCATGTCCAATGGGTGAATTTTGAAGTATTTGCCTCAGATGCTGAAATGAGGGTAGTGGGGGAGCGCTAGTAACGTTGGAAAGCCTGCCCTCCTGAAACGAACCTTCCCGCCCCCTCCTTCCCTCACTCGCAGATTGGTGCTGGATGGCGACAAATTTCCCGCTCGGAGGAGGGTTTAAATACATCGTCGTCGATCGTTTCGAAGCCGTTAGATGAAGGCTACGGTGACCCTTTGGCAGAGCATCACCAATTAAAGTAAGAGTTTAGCCAACGTTATGTTATTATTTTACAACTCATGTTCCAAAACCTGAAAACCTAGATTATTTTGAAGAATCTTCACACATCTCTTTTCCATTAATATTTTCACACAAAAGACAAAAGTCCAAAAAACAAAGGCAAAAGTTTTTGTTTTGTTTCCTGAAAGCCAATGACACACATTTTACACAAATAGACTATCTGATAAAGAAAAACTTGAACTGTATGTGAAATAGGGGAGAGTGGGGACGGTTGCAACACTTTTTACATTTTCTTTAGTTTCTCAGAGACTGTTTGTATTAGAAAGCCGAAATTTTAATACAATAAAGCCGCATCTGTCAGCTACTCACCCATATTGTTGCAACATGTGTACATATTATAATATACGTACACTTTACACTTAAATAGACAAAGTGAAATGTTGCAACCGTCCCCAAAATAGGGGACAGTTGCAACATTCAATAAAATGTAATGAAATCATTCTTAAATATAATTTTGCAATTTCTTTATTTTATTTGTTCACAGTCACGGTCTTCAATAAGGTAAATTGGCTGTAAAAAAAAAAAAAAAAAAAAAAACAAAGAATAGTAAATTAAAAACATTGTTAAGTAACAAGTAGATTTTTTTTACCTATTCACGTAAAAAAAGGAGAGATAACTAACTATTAAAGGGGTTCATTAGTATTATCATTATAAAATTACAATTATGTAATGTTATGGCAAGCTTTTAAATCAATATTGTGGTAAGGGACAGCATGTTGGGATGGTTGCAACAGTGTGTAGCCATGATAAAAATTGGTATATTAGCTTGACAACATATCATTGGCACACGCTAGCTATGCCTATTAGAAACTAAGAACGCACAGATTAAAATGTTATGTTTTTACAATTCGTCACACAAACAACTTAGACACTATGACCAAAAATCTAATCTTTAAAAAACTTACTTTTTTACCAAGAAAATGATTTTGGGTAGAAGAAATGATCACATGTGACTGATTTCTTCCAGGAAGTATGAGGGGCCAATAAAGCATGTGCAGTATGAATATTATCACTGTATCTTATTCCAGCTTGAAGAAATAAGCAATGTTGCAACTGCCACACATTGCAACTGTCCCCACTCTCCCCCTATGTGTTGGCCCTAATGCTGAGAGAAATGAACTAAACCCTCAATAAATAAATATAACTTCATAAATTCCTTAAGAAAGCACAAATTACTAATCCAGACAATGTATATGAACAAAGTTGTATTGCTGTTTTAGGCCTATAATCTAGTAATGGATTGGATCATGATCCTTCCTATCTCGCTATTATGGTCTTGTAACACTAGTTTTGGGTGGTCAGTCATAACAGACCCAGTCAATAGTCTTGTTTTTTTAATAGTTAGTTACCGAGATATTATTATTATTATTATTATTATTATTATTATTATTATTCCTGTGCTGTGAAAAACCTCAGGCTAGTATGTCACTTGCAGCATGACTCATTCTCCCTCCCTTAGTGTAACTGCACCTGTTAAAAAAACATGAAGACATATTGTGATTTTGTACTTTATGTATTCACTTAATGTGAATATTTAACATATGCATCACCACATGGAGTATAAAAAAACGAGTTGTCAGTTTTGGCATAATGTTTTTTCAAGGAGACAGTTTTATTTGAATCACTCATGTAATTTACTGTGCATCAGTCAGGGTCAGATAATCATTCCTAGAATTTGATTTTGACCATATGTTATATTAAATCTAGCAGCCATCTGGAGAATATGTATATTTTCCTGTGAAAGTCAATTTTTACTCTAGTGTAATGCCAGACTCTCAGAAACAGGAAAAGGGGGAAAACATTACAGTGAGGCTAAAATATCAAGGGAATTCTAACTGAAACTGAACATCACCTTTAAACACTTAAAGTGAAGGTTCAGGGCATTGCTGTCTAACATTTGCCTGTCAGATATCAACAGGCTACTAGTTGCTTCACTTTTACAAAATGTTTAAAGGAGCAGTTCTAGAGTGTTTTAAAATTAAATTGCAGTTATATAATGTGACTTCACAATAAACAGTATCCTTTTTTTTAAATGTAGAATTAGGCTAGTGCATCACTTCAAGGGTTATTTCACCTAAAAATGAAAATTAGCCCATGATTTACTCACCCTCAAGGCATCCAAGGTGTGTATGACTTTCATTTTTCAGTCAAAACCAATTGGAGTTATATTAAAAATTATCCTGGATCTTTCAAGCTGGGTGGGTGTTTCTGTTCAACAGTCCAACAGTCCAAATAAAGTGCATACATCCATAATAAAAGTGCTCAGAGAGCTCACAACAGAAGCTCTGTATGCATTGCGCATGCGTCGCTGAGAAGTGACGAACGCGGAAGCGGAGACAAGATAGCAAAACAAAACAACGGTCATGAATTAGAAAAGTACAAAAAGAGGATTTGTAAAGAAAAATGTCAGAGGATTTCAATATAGGCTGAGAAGAGACTGGTTTTCCTTTACTAAAGTAAGGAAACTTTGCTTCCTTTGCTCCTGTAAACAAACGTTGGTTTTCGCGAGATTAGCGGCGTATGTGCAATATCCGTCTGGAATGGCTTGCATGTATGACAGTTAGCGCAAGCTAGAGAACAGTGATTATTGTTGTTATTTATGTTTTAAATATGGATATTTTTCTTACAAAAATGCATCGATTTGCTACATGAGGTCTTTATTCACCCTCTGGAGATGTGTGGAGCACTTTTTATTTTGGATGGATGACTTCTTTTGAACTGTTGAACAGAAACATCCTCCCACTGCCATTCTAAATCTTGGAAGAGTCAAGACAATTTCCGATTGGATTTGACTGAAAAAAGAAAGTTATATACACCTAGGATGCCTTGAGGATGAGTAAATCATAGGGTGAATTTCATTTTTGGGTGAACTAATCATTTAACATTCATTAGCCAATGTGGGTAAATAACTGTATAAAGAAAAACTTATAATTGGGTGTCTTTACCTACATTATATACCTACACTCTTAAAAATTAAAGATGCTTCACGATGCCATAGAAGAACAATTTTGTCTAAACGGTTCCATAAAGAAATTTTAACATCTGAAGAACATTTCTGTTTCACAAAAGGTTCTTTGTGGTGAAAGAAGGTTTTTCAGATTATAAAAAGCTAAGAGGGGGTGATGACTGAATGGTTCTTTGTGGAACCAAAAATGGTTCTTCTATGGCATTGCTGTGAATGACCTTTTAAAGCACCTTTATTTTTATTTTATAATAATAAAAAATGTTAGGTGAAATTTACCTATTTTGTGTTCATGCCATATTGTAAATCACTTGCTGCTACTAAAGTGGAGTTATGGTTAGATTTAAGGGTGGGTTAAGGTTTAGTGGTATCAACAGTGTTGATACCACTGTGTCAAGACAAACTTTAAGTTGGCTTGAGAAAGCCGGACCAGAAAGTTTAAAGAAGTTTAAATAAGTTTAAATAAGTTTAAAAAGTTATAAAATTTAAAAAGTTTAAAAGTTTTAAGTTTGATGGTTTTCATTCTGAAATAGTTTAAAGTTTTCAGCAGTTTTAAAGCTTGAAGATAAATAGATAGATAGAAGCTTCAAGTTAGATGCTAAGGTTCTGAGAGTGGTTGCTGGGGTGTTTCTATGTCATTGCTAGGGTACCCGGGGTGGTTGCTAAGGTGTTGCTATGCGGTTGCTAGGGTACCCAGGGTGGTTGCTAAGATGTTGCTATGTGGTTGCTAAGGTACTCGGGGTGGTTGCTAGGGTGTTGCTATGCGGTTGCTAGGGTACCCGAGGTGGTTGCTAAGGTGTTGCTATGTGGTTGCTAAGGTACCTGGGGTGGTTGCTAAGGTGTTGCTATGCGGTTGCTAAGGTACCTGGGGTGGTTGCTAGGGTGTTGCTATGTGGTTGCTAAGGTACCCATGGTGGTTGCTAAGGTGTTCCTATGCGGTTGTCAAGGTACCCGGGGTGGTTGCTAAGGTGTTGCTATGCAGTTACTAGGGTACCCAGGGTGGTTACTAGCATGTTTCTAGCAAGTCACTAGCATGATTTTAGCATGACTAACAAGTCACTAGCATGATTCTAGCATGACTAACAAGTCACTAGCATGACTCTAGCATGACTAGCAAGCCACTAGCATGATTGTAGCATGACTAGCAAGTCACTAGCATGATTTTAGCAAGACTAACAAGTCCCTAGCATGATTTTAGCAAGACTAGCAAGTCACTAGCATGATTCTAGCATGACTAGCAAGTCGCTAACATGATTATAACATGACTAGCAAGTCACTAGCATGATTTTAGCATGACTAGCAAGTCACTAGCATGATTCTAGCATGACTAACAAGCCACTAGCATGATTTTAGCAAGACTAGCAAGTCACTAGCATGATTTTAGCAAGACTAGCAAGTCACTAGCATGATTGTAGTATGATTAGCAAGTCACTAGCATGATTCTAGCATGACTAGCAAGTCACTAGCATGATTTTAGCAAGACTAGCAAGTCACTAGCATGATTGTAGTATGACTAGCAAGTTGCTAGCATGATTTTAGCTTTATTAGCAAGTCGCTAGCATGATTTTTAGCAGTACTAGCAAGTCGCTAACATGATTTTAACATGACTAGCAATTCGCTAGCATGATTTTAGCATGACTAGCAAGTCGCTAGCATGATTTTACCATGACTAGCAAGTCACTAGCATGATTTTAGCAAGACTAGCAAGTCACTAGCATGATTTTAGCATGACTAGCAAGTCACTAGCATGATTTTAGCAAGACTAGCAAGTCACTAACATGATTTTAGCAAGACTAGCAAGTCACTAGCATGATTGTAGTATGACTAGCAAGTCGCTAGCATGATTTTAGCATTACTAGCAAGTCGCTAGCATGATTTTTAGCATGACTAGCAAGCCGCTAGCATGATTTTAGCATGACTAGCAAGTCGCTAGCATGATTTTAGCATTTTTTTAGCATAACTAGCAAGATAGATAGATAGATAGATAGATAGATAGATAGATAGATAGATAGATAGATAGATAGATAGATAGATAGATAGATAGATAGATAAGGTTTGAAGATAGATAGATAGATAGATAGATAGATAGATAGATAGATAGATAGATAGATAGATAGATAGATAGATAAGGTTTGAATATAGATAGATAGATAGATAGATAGATAGATAGATAGATAGATAGATAGATAGATAGATAGATAGATAGATAGATAGATAGATTAGTTATTAGTTAGAAAGAACATAGATAGCTTAAAGCTTAATTTAGTATCAATGGCTTCTAGCAGTTTACATTAAACATAGTTCAAACAGACATGGACTTTTGGTCAATGAAAGTCTATGGGACTTTTTTTGATTTGTAATATTAATTTTTAAGAAAACCATAACTCAAACCAGTCTGAAAAGATATAGCAATCTAAGTCAGAACAGTATGAAGATCTGACCCGAGTTTGGAGTATGTAGCTTGAACGGTCTAGGAGGAGTTAGTGTCTAAAAATTTTGCCATCAGAAAAATAAGAAGAAGAAGAAGAAGAAGAAGAAGAAGAAGAAGAAGAAGAAGAAGAAGAAGAAGAAGAAGAAGTTTAAATAGGATTTCAGTAAGTTGGCTTTCCCAAGCCAACTTAATTACAGAAATTAATTGAAAATGCACAAAATATGTGTATATGTAAGTACAAAGTCGTTAAAGACACCTAATAAAAAATGGGTCGAGGTTATTAACTTCAAGTGACCATCATGTAGAAGGGCCCTTTGTGAACATGTTATATTGCTCATTTTTGTTTTCGAACAACGCTTCAAATAGAGTCCCTCTCACACAGTGCCTTTAAAGGGCACAAAAATGACATTTGGAATCTGGCTATCTCCTGCATGCTGACTCACAGGGATAATGTGTTTAAAAACTGTACTCAAATGTTCTGGATGCGGAGGAACCTCTGCTTTGGCACACATCCCCACAAGGTGCCCTTGGTCCAGTCAGGTATTTCTGAAGTTGCTTTCAGCAGCTCCTGCTGAAGTCAGAACAACCCCAAAGAAATCAAAATATTTTTCCTTTTAGGCTGAAACATGGGTATCCTTGACTACTGTGAATGAGCTCATTCAGATGAGCAGAATTAGCACTATTTCCACAGACTTCAACTCTCCCTAAATCACCAATATAATTAGATTTGCAGTCCGCATAGAGAATGAGGTAACTAATCAGACGCCTTGCCTGCACACTGCTAAGGCACAACAGCTGATAAGGAAGGATCCATAAGGAACCATTAGGAAAAGATTCTTACTTCCATTGCAGTCACACTAGAGCTCATACCCTGTTGTCTTGTAAATAAAGTCTCTGCACAGAAAGAATGGGATTGGCTAAAAAAAAAAAAAAAAAAAAAAAAAGCACACTACCTCAGCTAATGCCATGTTCGCACTCATTAATTTTCCAGTCAAAAAAAGTTTCCAGTCAAAACACATTACACACTGCAGGGCTGTCTTATTTAATATAAATTTTCACATGGGTTTTACAATATTTTACAGTAAAATACATTCTCAGAGAGTTTAGCCTGACAATATACATGAAATCCCTCTGTAGCAGATCTATACAGGTGGAGCTGGGGAAGGTGAAGGGCTTCTGAAGTGCTACCACAAGCACTAGGCCAGTATTTGAATGTTGAGCAGGAAGCTCATTGGCTGCTGATGTGAAAAGAAACCAGTCAGATGCGGCATGTGAATAATGATGTGATTATTTCAGATTGAGCTACAACCTATCAGTCTACACCATCTAGCACTTCATAATAGAACTCTGTAGTACTTACAGTATCATTTTCTGTATATATGGTAAGGTTGCTTACAGTTTTTTACTTTAATTTTCTTTCAAATGGTTACCATAAATTACCATATACACAGCGCTAGGTCATGCTAGAGATAGTCCTCATCATAATCTCAACCAGCATACAAGGGAACAAGAGCTTTAGTGCCTAGAGACCCAAAGATCCAATCTATTGATCTGATCAAAAGATCTGTTTTTCATCCTTCAGTCAAGCATTGGCTCTGGTACCAGCACCGTTTGAGAAATGCCAAAAGGGCACAGTTTTTCTCAATGGCCAGTTTGAGCAATGGCCACATTTTCAAGCATGACTTGTTGAAATGAGTGGGCCGACTACTGATGGAACCACACTGGCCAGAGGTCAACCAAGACATGGTTATGGCCTGTTTTTTTTTTTCCTTGGCCTCTGCCCATGCAGCACACCTTAAGGTATAAATCTGTGCTGACCAAACACAGCCCCTCTCAGTAGCAGGAGAACATTGTCTTCTATAATCACCACCAGCCACTGGCGAAGGACAAGTTGAATCATTGTTTGGTTTATGGCTAATGTAAACACAGATATGTCCTAAGTACCCAGCTAACAAAAATATGTTCTAAGAACATTTTTCCAGTGTTACCTTTGAGTTATGAAAACATTATTTTTGAATATCTCTTTAACGTTCGAAAGGTCCATTATTGTCATGCTTTTTTTTATTATTCTTTTTTTTCTTGGTTATGTGCATAGTAGAGAAAACAATAAAGGGAACCTATTATCCCTTTAAATTATCCCTTTAAATTCGTGTCCCTAGCATTTGTCTGTGAAGTGTCAGCTCAAAGTACCCCACAGATCATTTATTATACCATGCTATAAATGCCCATTTCAATGCCAGACAGAAGCAAAAATGCATGTATGCTGTTTTCATGCATGCATCTTTAAAATGTGCTGCTGCTAAATGGTTTTAAAAGGTTCCATAAATGATGTATGCTGTTTTTGTGCTAACATTTTGAGATTGTTATATTGAGAACTTTGAACAAATGTTTTATGGATGAATGTTATTAGAAGAAATGGTTTTGGAAGAATGTTTATTCATAATTTTAAGAGAACCTTGCCAGAATGTTAGCCAGTTGAGGCAGTACACGTTCAAGTGTAGCTCTGTTTAATGACATTTTCACTGTTGAAGAACTCATTGTCTGTGGGTGGTATTTTTTCTTGGTACATTGTCAATAGATGGATCACTGAAACTCTCTAAACTACTACAGAATTGTCATTTTGGCTTAAGACGGCTTTGCATTGATCGACAGCTCAGCCTAATGCCAAATGCTTGACAGCGAGTTGACACGCGCCTTGGGGTTAGCCACTAATCATGAACTGGCAATGCTGGGGAAAGCTGAGATCCTTTTTACACAATAGCTCAATATGATAAATCTATCCACTGAGGGGATATTCTGAAATGTAATTAAAGTGCAGAACCCACCGGGAGGTATGCTAACACACGTGTGTGTACTATCTTTGAGCAGAGTGAAAACACAAACCTGTTAACACTGTTAACTACTTCATGTCACAGTCCAATGTGAATCAGATTTATGATTTAACTGTGGATTGAATGTGGTCATTAAACACTGTTGAATTTGACTTATTTAGCTGTGATCATTGTTAGCCTCTGTACTCAACAAATGTAATTTATTACTTGTTACTCCTTACGCCTTTCAAAAGTAATGTTATTACAATACTTACTCTCTGTCAGGAGTAATTCGTTACACTACTTGTTATATCACGTTTCCGTTACACTCCACAAAACTGGTGATTGCATCCAATCACCAGAATCATTTTTTTCGAAGCGAATAATGCAATTTGATAAGCATTAGCAGCTTCCAGTGCTTGTCTCTCTGCATTCTCTTCTGCTGTCGCTGTCATGACATGACTCATGTCATGACTCATGTCATGAAAAAGATCATTTGTTGCAGAAACATCACTTACAGTTCCATGTTCTGCTTCCATACATACTGTAACAAACCCAGATAAATGTGTCTATGCATGAAACATGAACTTAACAAACATGCAAATATGAGAACATCTGTGATTTTCAAGTGATTGCATTAAAGGTGTGTATATTGCCATATTCATTTTCATGATTTTTAAAAGTTCTTAGCAGTAAAAATATTAATTATTGCATTTCTTGTTCAATATATATTATTGCAGAATATTATATGGTATTTTTACACCTCTATAATAAACCCAGATTGTCACATTAAGCATTAAACTGACAATTCAGCAGAACAAACAAAAACAAACTTAGCTCAGCTAAATTACTTTAAGAATTACGATGACAGCACAATTATTTATCTCATGGCCATATTCCCTAATAAGCTTCTGCTTTCATTAAACCAAAAGACACATCAAAACTCAGAGATAACCGTGTTTAGAGATGCATGCAAATCTTGTCCATCCATTAATTCTCAAATGAATCTGCATTTTACATTTTTATGAGCAAACCTTTTCCAGATTTTGGACTAGCAGAGGTATTTTATCAAATTGTCTCCATGGAGGAAATAAAGATGGAACAGCTCATTTCTGCCACTGGAAGGTTTTCATAAAAAACATAAATCTCCACATATGATGCAGCAGTAATATCATCGTGGGCTGTCAGAGACGATGACTGAGTTTAAACTTCCCCAAAGTGTGTGATGCAACATCGTGCCATGGATTTGTATTGAACAGACTTTCCCACCTATCGTTCTCTGTCTTGCCTGGCAGGCAACTTGACATGAATAATATTTTAGCGCTTGCTTCCTTTTCCCTTTGGGTGAGTCGAAGTAAATTTCAGGTGCCAATTTGACACTGGGTCAAAACTGAGCCAGCCTATTTTACGCCTTATTTAATAGACTTGAATGGTTGGAGATTGACTTAGATTGATGGCTCTCATAAAATGGAAAAGCGTGTCATCTAAATCCCACAGGGGGGAAAGGCTGCAGTTCTTAACTCTGCACAGTAACACCATATGATTCTTTAGTTATTCCGTTGATATTTGTCCATACTGTACAGTACATGGTAGAAAAGGTGATCACAACCATGGTTTTCTTAGATGCACACATCAGCAATATCCAATTATTCATCAAACAAATTCACTAGATTACTTTTCTTCACTTGTAAACCATTTCTTGTTCCTCCCTTTACTGATGGGCTTGTAATAAGTGACAAAAAAGACAGAATGAATTTTGAATGATGAATTGTGATCACATCTCTATACGGCTGCACTGGAGACACACTGAAATGAAGATGTACTGTAAATGCAAACCGGCTAAAATACATCCAGATACAACAGGGCAAAAGGCACACCCTAAGGGGAAAAAAAATGTTTATATATATATATAAAATATATATGTTTGTATAAAACATTTATGAAGCAACAGATTTTGTGTGAAAACAAATCATACAAGTCATTTATTTTGTTTAAAAAACTTTAAAAAACCGTATTGATACAAATACTTTAGCTAAAATAATGTTTTTGTTTTTTTTTTATAATGTCTGAGTTAATATTTGTTCAAACCAATCACTTTAGCAAAGTTTGTACTATTTTCTGCTTATTATGATAAATAAAATTATTAATTTTTGTTCAATAAATAATCTGTTATTGAAATGAAACATATATTTTAAAATACAGAAACAAAATCCTATAGTAATTTAATATATATTTACAGTAGTAACAACAAATTATATTTTATTATATGATATCATTAATAGCATGTTTTTAAATATGACGTTTCATTCTTAACACAGTGATTATCTTTAAGATTGACACCCAACATAATATATAATTATTACCTTCTGAATCTAACAATGTCATCTCAACAAATAGAAAAGTCAGCCTTCTATTAATTATCATGTCATTTATTGTGCCTTTTAGCCCCAACAGCAGGGGTGCTTTTTACCCCAAATACCACACTTGTACATATTCTTTCGTTATTTAAAAACTGTTGCTTTAATTATCTTAAAACTGAAAATGATTAAGAGGACCTTTGTCTCAAGATATATTCAAGAATTTTAGTGATTCTCATTAGCTACTTATCTACAACATATTTAAAAACATCAAATATTAGATCAAGTAAGCACAGAATCAACTTTGCACTGCTGTTCGCGATCGCCTCAAGCATCAGCCAAAATTGCACGTGTATCTTTAAAAGCAGATGTTTTGGAAAGTGCTACGGCACATTTTTCTGGCTAGGAAAATAATATCAAATAATAATAAGAATAATACCTTCTAGAGACAGTGTTTCTCAACTGGTGGGTTATGGAGTAGTCAGTCAGAGGAACAACAACAAACACAATTCTGTGTCTTTCTGATGCAAGACTTTTATTTTGAAAGACATGTGTGAAAGCTGTTGACATTTCTGTCAGGAGCTGCTGAAGAGAGCTAGAGAAAACGTGTGGATTGAGTACCTGCGGTCAGATAAGATTTTGTCAGGCTATATGTCAATGTCATTATTCTAATGTAAAATAAAAAGTCTCTCTCCTCAGAAGGAAAAAAAAAATCATGTCCTGTCAGCCATTAAACTGTGCAAGCAGTGCACACTCTTTAATTATATTATATAATTTATATTATATCTTTCATTATATTGTTGATTGGTAAGCCATGATATAACCAAAAAATACCAATAAATTACGTAACTGGAAAAAGGATTTGCATTCTGGTATGATGTTCATTCTGTTCACCAGGAGCAATTTTCCACGTTTCATTAACAGCTATTGTGTTTACTATGGAATCTGTTGTTTCCATAACCACTTTATTTTCCCTTTTTGTTATTTTGTATATTTTTTAAATGACTGTAATGGCTCATACCAACTAATGTTACTGTATTAATACAAATTAGTTTGGAATTGCTATTTTAAAGCTTTACCTTATACTGTTTATTCATCAGTATTAGTCATATTCTTACAACTGATTTGCATGTTAAGTGAGACGTTACTTGTGTGTGTGCCAACCATTTTTGTGAAATAAATTTGCTTGGTTTTTAAAAGTAAATTTATTCATGGCTTAGGAGAATGTGGGTCCCATGGCCAAATCAGTTGAGAAACACTGCTTTATGGATATAAAATGCATGCTAAAAGGGGGCCTTTATGACCTTTTTAATTAAAAGATTTTGAATTAAGAAATGAAAACATCACAGATCAGGTGTATTCCCTATGAATTGCATTTGTAAGTCACTATGAACTGCATTTTAATATATTTTTGAATAAAATTAATAGATCCAGCATACTTTTTTGACCCAGCACTCTAAAACCCACCCAGAATGCCTTAGCAGCACAATAATTCCCTAACAATGACCCATAGCAATGCCCTGTCAGGCACCGCATCACATTTGCTTCAGAAATGTCAAAATCTAGTATCATAATGTATAATATATTCGCTACAAATTGTGACATAATGATGACACTACCTGGGATGTGTTGTATTTGGAATGTGTTATATGTTGTTGTTTATGACAGCATGTCTAAAAGTGAGACGGCTTAATGTATGTAGCAGTGCAGTCAGTGGAGTTTCCTTTAGACGGCTGACTTACTGTCTGCAGTGTGGGTGGTGGAGAACTGGTAACGGTGTGATCTCTCTTCCTCTAGCCTCAGGCCTTTACATATTTACTATCTCACTCTCTCAGTCTGTCACACTCTTCTATCTGCTTGTGTGTTGAGTGGTGAAACTGTACAATCACCACTTCCACTTGCCAAGCTGCAGCATTTGGATATAGTGACACATTGTGTCCACCTGCCAGACGCACAATCACATCACCGTGGCTCGTCCAATTACAGTAATCCTGCTAATAAGATTCATGCACACCAAGAAGAGAGAGTGTGTGTTTTTAACCAGTCAAGTCAAATGAATTGGGTTTTCACTGGGTCACAGGAAATGGCTTGCAGGGTGAAGACCCCCCTTCCAGAAATCATTAAAAAGCTGGCATGCAAGGCCAGGAATGTTCATCAAATTAACGCCTGCGCCTGAGGGTTTCACGGCAGGCCATGGAGGCAATAAGGCCCTTGTCCATAAACCAGCAAGCCTTGGCGACGGTGGATTGGATGGATGGACAAAAGGAAGAATTAAAGCCAGGAGTGGAAAGCATAAGAAAAATAGACCACATAGCTCTAATAGCTCACTGGCCACTCAGGAACAGTGGCTAATTTTTGCTTTTGGGAGAGCCAAAGGGAATTTGGCACGGTTAACTATTAAATTCTAGGAGAGACAGCTGTGGATTTGCATAGTTATATTGAGTTCTCTTGTCCCAGCTTCCTGAAGGAATAACTTACCCCAAAATTGTACATTTTGTCATCATTTACTCACCCATGTCTCATGTAATTCCAAACTTGTTTGAATTTATTTCTGTTGTGCAACATAATATATTTACAAGAATACCCACAAATTTTGTCTATGATAAAAAGAATAACAAAATGTAAATCCATTTTCAACAAAAATCTACATTAACTGCCATTTATTGCAATTTATACTATAAAGGTGGTACAGAGCTGTTTAATGCTTTTCAGTGGAGACATAAATGCATACACAGTGATTACAACTATATACTTTGATACTAAAGGCTAAGGTGGGTCAGCTCAGGCAAAACTTTGTCTTACATGCACATATTCTAATTTGACACATTGTGTTAAGAATCTGTGCTGTTTGGTGTCGTTGTTGTCAAACATGACACGGCTTGTGTGTGTGTGTGTGTGTGTGTGTGTGTGTGTGTGTGTGTGTGTACATGGCTATAGCCAGGCTTTGAAATTAGCACAATTAGTGAGGCAATTTTATCAGCAGTTTATTATTCATGCAACAACACATTTTACTGTTATAGTTTTAATGAATAACCATTGCTTTATAGCTGATAACATTGTCTAGTGCTCTTTTAATTTAATAAATTAATTCATATTTTTTTTTAATTAAGATAAAATAAAGGAAATAAATCTTATGAATGTTTTTAGCATGATTTGTGAAAATTTGTATACTACTATGCTGCATGACATAACATAGACTTCTTAGTGTTTGCGTATTTCATTTTATTCTGTAATCTACTTGTACTAGTGTTAAATGCTACTGTTTTTGACTGCGTTTATAACGTTTCTGACAGATAGTATAATGATATTTATTGCTTTTTCCTTACTGAATTTCGTACCCTGTCTTTTTTGTTACTGTCAGTTTAAGTTCTGGTAATGTTGCCAGATATTGCTATTAAAGGTCCCATATTGTACACATTTCTGGAGGTTTATTTTAGTTGTTGATGTCCTTAAGAATATATATTTGCGGTATAAGTGCCAAAATCCATCTCAATATATTTTTACAGCTCCTTTTTTAGGAGCTCTGTCAAAAACAGGTTGATTTTGGCCCATCTAATTAATATTCATGAGCCTCTCTTCTGATTGGCCTGTTGTTTTCTGAGTGACGCACAGCCAGGCCAACCACAGTTAACTACGGTCATGTATGCTTTAGCCGAGCCCAGAGCCATAGAGAGAGCCTAGCCTGCTGATACTCAACAGGATATTTCAGAACGATCATTAATGTTTTTTTCTTTTTCAAACACCGAATGCAGTAAGCTACGTAACTGTTGCTTTAGTAAAGCCCAGAGCCATAGAGAAACAGAGTTACGACACTCCCATAGGCTTCCATAGGAACTGAGGAATGCGGAAGTAAAGCGTGTCATGGAGCGGCCAATAGTTCCAAACAACCAATAGTTCCTCCATAGAAGCCCATTCATTTCAGTGCTTCTCAAGCACTGTCGCCGGTAAATTGAAGAAATTACTGCATTTTTTTACATTTTAACGCATCAGTTGACCTCTCGGAAAACTGGCCAGTATTGGTATTTTATAAAGCGTGTTGTAGTTAATGTTTATCGTTAAAAAATAAACAGTTATACTGTAAATGCAGTTAGATAACGTGAGAAACACCATAATAGCGACCATAACCAGATACTAATTGTCATATTTTTACGTTTTTAGTCTTTTTGCAATCTTTCTCTCACTGTAGGATATTGAATGAGTTTCAGTAAAGACTGCATTCAAGAAATACGATAAAAAAAAATTATGCTGAATGCAATTCGTTGCCTTGTGTTTTTTTAAACACTATTTTCATCTTTTCTATTATGTCAAATGCCATTTTTGCTTGCCTTTTATAATATTCAGTTATGTTGTATATTTGAATATCATAAAATAACACAAATAAGTTACTTTTTTACTTATTTAACATTAAATCGTTATATCAAAACAAATAAAAAAGAGAGTGTTTGATCATGTCCAAATACACATTCAAATGTATTTTACCTTAAATATCAAACTAACTGTAATATAAATACTATATTAGAAAATGTTATCTTTTAAATCGTCAGGATCATTATTGCACATATTATACAAAAAAAAAAAAAAAAAAAAAACACTCCTCAAAATATTAACTAAATAGAACTGAACTATATATAACAATTATTTAATTGAATAAAAGTTACACTTAAGGTGTTTGGTCACATTTGACTGCCAAAAAGTATGAGAACATATTAATTATGTCTCCTTATCACTGCTCAGAATAAAATGCGATTGTAAAGCGTATTCAGAGAAGTTATCAATACACAATCAATGCACATTATGTGTTAATAATTACTCGAAATTGCTGCAAATATAGTAAAACTGCTGTCTATCCTACTTAAACCCATTCAAACCCATTGACAGCGCGAGTTGTTTGGAACTATTGGGCGCTCCACGAACCACGTGACCGCGCGGCGGCGAGATCAAAGCGTGTCGCAACTCTTTTTCTCTATGGCTCTGGTAAAGCCCCTTTCACAATGCGCGCTGATTCTGGAAAATTACGGGAACAAGCGCAGTGTGAACAAAAGCCAGAACCATAAAGGCAGTGTTGTAGTGATGATGCACGTTGTCATGCGACTCTTCACAACGAAAAAATACGTGCAAAGTGGAATGAAGCGGCGATCGGGCAGAGCCAGTTCCTCACTATCAGCGCTGAAGCACAGTTTGTTCAGGTTAGTTTCAGTTTAGTGAAACGTACGCGTCGCATTACATCTCACATCCATACGTCACATGTCTTTATGGGTTGTGTGTAAAGCACGCACAGATTCCGGAAAACAACTGTGAGTAAACCAAATCAAACAACCCCGGAACAAATCATGGGACACATTATCCGTGTATTTACCGGAATCGCTGTGTGAAAGAGGCTGAAGTTGACGTGCCAGTGGTCTCTTATATTCACGTTGTTCTGAAGCCTGTGCAATGATGTAGTTTCGACATCTATCAACTGAACAGGGTTTTCTCGACTTGTTTTCGTGTTGTTGTTGCTTAGCAATGTTATGGACACGATATTGTCTGGGTTTGACAAAAGGAGGGTGGGACGTGATTGGTGCTCGGGGTGGTGACTGAAGGTGGTGACTGAGTAGATCGGACGACACATCTTTGCGGAAGTCACAGTGGCTTGTGACTTTACTTTAAGCAGGCTGTGTGCAGTTTACTGTGGATTGACTGTTTTGAATCTCATATGGTAGTTACATAGCCCCTAGACCTCAGTTATCATAAAAAAAGCCAGGAAATTTCGATTTTGACAATATGGGACCTTTAAAACAAACAAAAGCAGAAAAATAAACCAAATTTATTTCAGATTTTTTTTTTTTAAATTAAGATATCGCTGACCCTAAACTGCAATGTCCTACATTGTTAACTTTCTAAAGTATCAAATTAAGTGGAAATGACAAGTCCAAAAACGCTTATAATAGCTGGATCTGGCTACACAGAGGCTGCGCCCGCGCCCTCACTCACAACTCTCTCAAGACTTGTTCACTAGTGCTCTTATGAAGATTTATAGCATGATTTGTGAAAATTTAACTACTATGCTGAATGACATAACATTGACTTCTTCATGACTAGTGTTTGCGTATTTCATTTTATTCTGCAATCTACTTGTCCTGTACAGATCTGTATAGTAGTGTTAAATGCTACTGTTTTTGACAGCATTGATAACATTTCTGACAGATAGTATAATGATATTTATTGCATTTCCCATACTGAATTTTGTATCCTGTCAGCAATAACATGTCCATGGCCTTTTTTTTTTTTTTGTTACTGTTAGTTTAAGTTCTGGCAATGTTGCCATATATTGCTATTAAAACAAACAAAAGCCGAAAAATAAATACAGATTTTTAAAATTAAGATAAAATATAGATTATTGCTGACCCTAAACTGAAACGTCCTACATTATTAACTTTCTAAATTGTCAAATTAAGTGGAAATGACAAGTCCAAAAACGTTTATAATAACTGGATCTGGCAACACAGAGGCTGCATCCATGCCCTCACTCACAACTTTCTCAAGACTCGTTCACTCTGCCAGTGTCTCGCAGTGATTTGGTTGGTTCATTGAACTATGTAGTTCATTAATTAATTTTAATATTTAAGCCCAAAACCATTACACTAATGGTGCTAATAAAAAATCTAAA
>NW_027394276.1:23871123-23991513 GCF_049309525.1 Garra rufa | reverse complement strand
AAATGCCAGAAAACGGCGTTTCAGCACTTAACAAACTTGGTTCTGGCAATGCAAGCTGAAACTCGGTCCAAAATTAAAATTGCAGTCTGTGCATGAATAAAACCTATTTTGCAACACAGAGAAACAAATCTGAAGGTGTTAGAAGTGTTTTGCATGATTTTTGAAGTTAGAGCCTGAAATGTCAGAAAAAGGCTTTTCAGCACATAACAAACTTGGTTCTGGCAATGCAAGCTGAAACTCGGTCCAAAATTAAAATTGCAGTCTGTGCATGAATAAAACCTATTTTGCAACACAGAGAAACATATCTGAAGGTGTTAGAAGTGTTTTGCATGATTTTTGAAGTTAGAGCCTGAAATGTCAGAAAACAGCGTTTCAGCACATAACAAACTTGGTTCTGGTAATGCAAGCTGAAACTCGGCCAAAAATTAAAATTGCAGTCTGTGCATGAATAAAACCTATTTTTCAACACAGAGAAACATATCTGAAGGTGTTAGAAGTGTTTTGCATGATTTTTGAAGTTAGAGCCTGAAATGTCAGAAAAAGGCTTTTCAGCACATAACAAACTTGGTTCTGGCAATGCAAGCTGAAACTCGGTCCAAAATTAAAATTGCAGTCTGTGCATGAATAAAACCTATTTTGCAACACAGAGAAACATATCTGAAGGTGTTAGAAGTGTTTTGCATGATTTTTGAAGTTAGAGCCTGAAATGTCAGAAAACGGCGTTTCAGCACATAACAAACTTGGTTCTGGCAATGCAAGCTGAAACTCGGTCCAAAATTAAAATTGCAGTCTGTGCATGAATAAAACCTATTTTGCAACACAGAGAAACATATCTGAAGGTGTTAGAAGTGTTTTGCATGATTTTTGAAGTTAGAGCCTGAAATGTCAGAAAACGGCGTTTCAGCACATAACAAACTCGGTTCAGGCAATGCAAGCTGAAACTCGGCCAAAAATTAAAATTGCAGTCTGTGCATGAATAAAACCTATTTTGCAACACAGAGAAACATATCTGAAGGTGTTAGAAGTGTTTTGCATGATTTTTGAAGTTAGAGCCTGAAATGTCAGAAAACGGTGTTTTAGCACATAACAAAACTTGGTTCAGGCAATGCAAGCTGAAACTCGGCCAAAAATTAAAATTGCAGTCTGTGCATGAATAAAACCTATTTTGCAACACAGAGAAACATATCTGAAGGTGTTAGAAGTGTTTTGCATGATTTTTGAAGTTAGAGCCTGAAATGTCAGAAAACGACGTTTTAGCACATAACAAACTTGGTTCAGGCAATGCAAACTGAAACTCGGCCCAAAATTAAAATTGCAGTCTGTGCATGAATAAAACCTATTTTGCAACACAGAGAAACATATCTGAAGGTGTTAGAAGTGTTTTGCATGATTTTTGAAGTTAGAGCCTGAAATGTCAGAAAACGGCGTTTCAGCACTTAACAAACTTGGTTCAGGCAATGCAAGCTGAAACTCGGCCAAAAATTAAAATTGCAGTCTGTGCATGAATAAAACCTATTTTGCAACACAGAGAAACATATCTGAAGGTGTTAGAAGTGTTTTGCATGATTTTTGAAGTTAGAGCCTGAAATGTCAGAAAACAGCGTTTCAGCACATAACAAACTTGGTTCTGGTAATAAAAGCTGAAACTCGGCCAAAAATTAAAATTGCAGTCTGTGCATGAATAAAACCTATTTTGCAACACAGAGAAACATATCTGAAGGTGTTAGAAGTGTTTTGCATGATTTTTGAAGTTAGAGCCTGAAATGTCAGAAAACAGCGTTTCAGCACTTAACAAACTTGGTTCTGGCAATGCAAGCTGAAACTCGGTCCAAAATTAAAATTGCAGTCTGTGCATGAATAAAACCTATTTTGCAACACAGAGAAACATATCTGAAGGTGTTAGAAGTGTTTTGCATGATTTTTGAAGTTAGAGCCTGAAATGTCAGAAAACGGCGTTTCAGCACAGAACAAACTCGGTTCAGGCAATGCAAGCTGAAACTCGGCCAAAAATTAAAATTGCAGTCTGTGCATGAATAAAACCTATTTTTCAACACAGAGAAACATATCTGAAGGTGTTAGAAGTGTTTTGCATGATTTTTGAAGTTAGAGCCTGAAATGTCAGAAAACAGCGTTTCAGCACATAACAAACTTGGTTCTGGTAATAAAAGCTGAAACTCGGCCAAAAATTAAAATTGCAGTCTGTGCATGAATAAAACCTATTTTGCAACACAGAGAATCATATCTGAAGGTGTTAGAAGTGTTTTGCATGATTTTTGAAGTTAGAGCCTGAAATGTCAGAAAACCGCGTTTCAGCACATAACAAACTCGGTTCAGGCAATGCAAGCTGAAACTCGGCCAAAAATTAAAATTGCAGTCTGTGCATGAATAAAACCTATTTTTCAACACAGAGAAACATATCTGAAGGTGTTAGAAGTGTTTTGCATGATTTTTGAAGTTAGAGCCTGAAATGTCAGAAAACGGCGTTTCAGCACATAACAAACTTGGTTCAGGCAATGCAAGCTGAAACTCGGCCCAAAATTAAAATTGCAGTCTGTGCATGAATAAAACCTATTTTTCAACACAGAGAAACATATCTGAAGGTGTTAGAAGTGTTTTGCATGATTTTTGAAGTTAGAGTCTGAAATGTCAGAAAACGGCGTTTCAGCACATAACAAACTTGGTTCAGGCAATGCAAGCTGAAACTCGGTCCAAAATTAAAATTGCAGTCTGTGCATGAATAAAACCTATTTTGCAACACAGAGAAACAAATCTGAAGGTGTTAGAAGTGTTTTGCATGATTTTTGAAGTTAGAGCCTGAAATGTCAGAAAAAGGCTTTTCAGCACATAACAAACTTGGTTCTGGCAATGCAAGCTGAAACTCGGCCCAAAATTAAAATTGCAGTCTGTGCATGAATAAAACCTATTTTGCAACACAGAGAAACATATCTGAAGGTGTTGGAAGTGTTTTGCATGATTTTTGAAGTTAGAGCCTGAAATGTCAGAAAACAGCGTTTCAGCACATAACAAACTTGGTTCTGGTAATGCAAGCTGAAACTCGGCCAAAAATTAAAATTGCAGTCTGTGCATGAATAAAACCTATTTTGCAACACAGAGAAACATATCTGAAGGTGTTAGAAGTGTTTTGCATGATTTTTGAAGTTAGAGCCTGAAATGTCAGAAAACAGCGTTTCAGCACTTAACAAACTTGGTTCTGGCAATGCAAGCTGAAGCTCGGTCCAAAATTAAAATTGCAGTCTGTGCATGAATAAAACCTATTTTGCAACACAGAGAAACATATCTGAAGGTGTTAGAAGTGTTTTGCATGATTTTTGAAGTTAGAGCCTGAAATGTCAGAAAAAGGCTTTTCAGCACATAACAAACTTGGTTCTGGCAATGCAAGCTGAAACTCGGTCCAAAATTAAAATTGCAGTCTGTGCATGAATAAAACCTATTTTGCAACACAGAGAAACAAATCTGAAGGTGTTAGAAGTGTTTTGCATGATTTTTGAAGCTAGAGCCTGAAATGTCAGAAAAAGGCTTTTCAGCACATAACAAACTTGGTTCTGGTAATAAAAGCTGAAACTCGGCCAAAAATTAAAATTGCAGTCTGTGCATGAATAAAACCTATTTTGCAACACAGAGAAACATATCTGAAGGTGTTAGAAGTGTTTTGCATGATTTTTGAAGTTAGAGCCTGAAATGTCAGAAAACGGCGTTTCAGCACTTAACAAACTCGGTTCAGGCAATGCAAGCTGAAACTCGGCCAAAAATTAAAATTGCAGTCTGTGCATGAATAAAACCTATTTTTCAACACAGAGAAACATATCTGAAGGTGTTAGAAGTGTTTTGCATGATTTTTGAAGTTAGAGCCTGAAATGTCAGAAAACGGCGTTTCAGCACATAACAAACTCGGTTCAGGCAATGCAAGCTGAAACTCGGCCAAAAATTAAAATTGCAGTCTGTGCATGAATAAAACCTATTTTTCAACACAGAGAAACATATCTGAAGGTGTTAGAAGTGTTTTGCATGATTTTTGAAGTTAGAGCCTGAAATGTCAGAAAACAGCGTTTCAGCACATAACAAACTTGGTTCTGGTAATAAAAGCTGAAACTCGGCCAAAAATTAAAATTGCAGTCTGTGCATGAATAAAACCTATTTTTCAACACAGAGAAACATATCTGAAGGTGTTAGAAGTGTTTTGCATGATTTTTGAAGTTAGAGCCTGAAATGTCAGAAAACGGCGTTTCAGCACTTAACAAACTTGGTTCAGGCAATGCAAGCTGAAACTCGGCCAAAAATTAAAATTGCAGTCTGTGCATGAATAAAACCTATTTTGCAACACAGAGAAACATATCTGAAGGTGTTAGAAGTGTTTTGCATGATTTTTGAAGTTAGAGCCTGAAATGTCAGAAAACAGCGTTTCAGCACATAACAAACTTGGTTCTGGTAATAAAAGCTGAAACTCGGCCAAAAATTAAAATTGCAGTCTGTGCATGAATAAAACCTATTTTGCAACACAGAGAAACATATCTGAAGGTGTTAGAAGTGTTTTGCATGATTTTTGAAGTTAGAGCCTGAAATGTCAGAAAACGGCGTTTCAGCACATAACAAACTCGGTTCAGGCAATGCAAGCTGAAACTCGGCCAAAAATTAAAATTGCAGTCTGTGCATGAATAAAACCTATTTTGCAACACAGAGAAACATATCTGAAGGTGTTAGAAGTGTTTTGCATGATTTTTGAAGTTAGAGCCTGAAATGTCAGAAAAAGGCTTTTCAGCACATAACAAACTTGGTTCTGGCAATGCAAGCTGAAACTCGGCCCAAAATTAAAATAGCAGTCTGTGCATGAATAAAACCTATTTTGCAACACAGAGAAACATATCTGAAGGTGTTAGAAGTGTTTTGCATGATTTTTGAAGTTAGAGCCTGAAATGTCAGAAAACAGCGTTTCAGCACTTAACAAACTTGGTTCTGGCAATGCAAGCTGAAACTCGGTCCAAAATTAAAATTGCAGTCTGTGCATGAATAAAACCTATTTTGCAACACAGAGAAACATATCTGAAGGTGTTAGAAGTGTTTTGCATGATTTTTGAAGTTAGAGCCTGAAATGTCAGAAAACGGCGTTTCAGCACAGAACAAACTCGGTTCAGGCAATGCAAGCTGAAACTCGGCCAAAAATTAAAATTGCAGTCTGTGCATGAATAAAACCTATTTTTCAACACAGAGAAACATATCTGAAGGTGTTAGAAGTGTTTTGCATGATTTTTGAAGTTAGAGCCTGAAATGTCAGAAAACAGCGTTTCAGCACATAACAAACTTGGTTCTGGTAATAAAAGCTGAAACTCGGCCAAAAATTAAAATTGCAGTCTGTGCATGAATAAAACCTATTTTGCAACACAGAGAATCATATCTGAAGGTGTTAGAAGTGTTTTGCATGATTTTTGAAGTTAGAGCCTGAAATGTCAGAAAACCGCGTTTCAGCACATAACAAACTCGGTTCAGGCAATGCAAGCTGAAACTCGGCCAAAAATTAAAATTGCAGTCTGTGCATGAATAAAACCTATTTTTCAACACAGAGAAACATATCTGAAGGTGTTAGAAGTGTTTTGCATGATTTTTGAAGTTAGAGCCTGAAATGTCAGAAAACGGCGTTTCAGCACATAACAAACTTGGTTCAGGCAATGCAAGCTGAAACTCGGCCCAAAATTAAAATTGCAGTCTGTGCATGAATAAAACCTATTTTTCAACACAGAGAAACATATCTGAAGGTGTTAGAAGTGTTTTGCATGATTTTTGAAGTTAGAGCCTGAAATGTCAGAAAACGGCGTTTCAGCACATAACAAACTTGGTTCAGGCAATGCAAGCTGAAACTCGGTCCAAAATTAAAATTGCAGTCTGTGCATGAATAAAACCTATTTTGCAACACAGAGAAACAAATCTGAAGGTGTTAGAAGTGTTTTGCATGATTTTTGAAGTTAGAGCCTGAAATGTCAGAAAAAGGCTTTTCAGCACATAACAAACTTGGTTCTGGCAATGCAAGCTGAAACTCGGCCCAAAATTAAAATTGCAGTCTGTGCATGAATAAAACCTATTTTGCAACACAGAGAAACATATCTGAAGGTGTTTGAAGTGTTTTGCATGATTTTTGAAGTTAGAGCCTGAAATGTCAGAAAACAGCGTTTCAGCACATAACAAACTTGGTTCTGGTAATGCAAGCTGAAACTCGGCCAAAAATTAAAATTGCAGTCTGTGCATGAATAAAACCTATTTTGCAACACAGAGAAACATATCTGAAGGTGTTAGAAGTGTTTTGCATGATTTTTGAAGTTAGAGCCTGAAATGTCAGAAAACAGCGTTTCAGCACTTAACAAACTTGGTTCTGGCAATGCAAGCTGAAGCTCGGTCCAAAATTAAAATTGCAGTCTGTGCATGAATAAAACCTATTTTGCAACACAGAGAAACATATCTGAAGGTGTTAGAAGTGTTTTGCATGATTTTTGAAGTTAGAGCCTGAAATGTCAGAAAAAGGCTTTTCAGCACATAACAAACTTGGTTCTGGTAATAAAAGCTGAAACTCGGCCAAAAATTAAAATTGCAGTCTGTGCATGAATAAAACCTATTTTGCAACACAGAGAAACATATCTGAAGGTGTTAGAAGTGTTTTGCATGATTTTTGAAGTTAGAGCCTGAAATGTCAGAAAACGGCGTTTCAGCACTTAACAAACTCGGTTCAGGCAATGCAAGCTGAAACTCGGCCAAAAATTAAAATTGCAGTCTGTGCATGAATAAAACCTATTTTTCAACACAGAGAAACATATCTGAAGGTGTTAGAAGTGTTTTGCATGATTTTTGAAGTTAGAGCCTGAAATGTCAGAAAACGGCGTTTCAGCACATAACAAACTCGGTTCAGGCAATGCAAGCTGAAACTCGGCCAAAAATTAAAATTGCAGTCTGTGCATGAATAAAACCTATTTTTCAACACAGAGAAACATATCTGAAGGTGTTAGAAGTGTTTTGCATGATTTTTGAAGTTAGAGCCTGAAATGTCAGAAAACGGCGTTTCAGCACATAACAAACTCGGTTCAGGCAATGCAAGCTGAAACTCGGCCAAAAATTAAAATTGCAGTCTGTGCATGAATAAAACCTATTTTGCAACACAGAGAAACATATCTGAAGGTGTTAGAAGTGTTTTGCATGATTTTTGAAGTTAGAGCCTGAAATGTCAGAAAAAGGCTTTTCAGCACATAACAAACTTGGTTCTGGCAATGCAAGCTGAAACTCGGCCCAAAATTAAAATAGCAGTCTGTGCATGAATAAAACCTATTTTGCAACACAGAGAAACATATCTGAAGGTGTTAGAAGTGTTTTGCATGATTTTTGAAGTTAGAGCCTGAAATGTCAGAAAACAGCGTTTCAGCACTTAACAAACTTGGTTCTGGCAATGCAAGCTGAAACTCGGTCCAAAATTAAAATTGCAGTCTGTGCATGAATAAAACCTATTTTGCAACACAGAGAAACATATCTGAAGGTGTTAGAAGTGTTTTGCATGATTTTTGAAGTTAGAGCCTGAAATGTCAGAAAACAGCGTTTCAGCACATAACAAACTTGGTTCTGGTAATAAAAGCTGAAACTCGGCCAAAAATTAAAATTGCAGTCTGTGCATGAATAAAACCTATTTTGCAACACAGAGAATCATATCTGAAGGTGTTAGAAGTGTTTTGCATGATTTTTGAAGTTAGAGCCTGAAATGTCAGAAAACCGCGTTTCAGCACATAACAAACTCGGTTCAGGCAATGCAAGCTGAAACTCGGCCAAAAATTAAAATTGCAGTCTGTGCATGAATAAAACCTATTTTTCAACACAGAGAAACATATCTGAAGGTGTTAGAAGTGTTTTGCATGATTTTTGAAGTTAGAGCCTGAAATGTCAGAAAACGGCGTTTCAGCACATAACAAACTTGGTTCAGGCAATGCAAGCTGAAACTCGGCCCAAAATTAAAATTGCAGTCTGTGCATGAATAAAACCTATTTTTCAACACAGAGAAACATATCTGAAGGTGTTAGAAGTGTTTTGCATGATTTTTGAAGTTAGAGCCTGAAATGTCAGAAAACGGCGTTTCAGCACATAACAAACTTGGTTCAGGCAATGCAAGCTGAAACTCGGTCCAAAATTAAAATTGCAGTCTGTGCATGAATAAAACCTATTTTGCAACACAGAGAAACAAATCTGAAGGTGTTAGAAGTGTTTTGCATGATTTTTGAAGTTAGAGCCTGAAATGTCAGAAAAAGGCTTTTCAGCACATAACAAACTTGGTTCTGGCAATGCAAGCTGAAACTCGGCCCAAAATTAAAATTGCAGTCTGTGCATGAATAAAACCTATTTTGCAACACAGAGAAACATATCTGAAGGTGTTGGAAGTGTTTTGCATGATTTTTGAAGTTAGAGCCTGAAATGTCAGAAAACAGCGTTTCAGCACATAACAAACTTGGTTCTGGTAATGCAAGCTGAAACTCGGCCAAAAATTAAAATTGCAGTCTGTGCATGAATAAAACCTATTTTGCAACACAGAGAAACATATCTGAAGGTGTTAGAAGTGTTTTGCATGATTTTTGAAGTTAGAGCCTGAAATGTCAGAAAACAGCGTTTCAGCACTTAACAAACTTGGTTCTGGCAATGCAAGCTGAAGCTCGGTCCAAAATTAAAATTGCAGTCTGTGCATGAATAAAACCTATTTTGCAACACAGAGAAACATATCTGAAGGTGTTAGAAGTGTTTTGCATGATTTTTGAAGTTAGAGCCTGAAATGTCAGAAAAAGGCTTTTCAGCACATAACAAACTTGGTTCTGGCAATGCAAGCTGAAACTCGGTCCAAAATTAAAATTGCAGTCTGTGCATGAATAAAACCTATTTTGCAACACAGAGAAACAAATCTGAAGGTGTTAGAAGTGTTTTGCATGATTTTTGAAGCTAGAGCCTGAAATGTCAGAAAAAGGCTTTTCAGCACATAACAAACTTGGTTCTGGCAATGCAAGCTGAAACTCGGCCCAAAATTAAAATTGCAGTCTGTGCATGAATAAAACCTATTTTGCAACACAGAGAAACATATCTGAAGGTGTTGGAAGTGTTTTGCATGATTTTTGAAGTTAGAGCCTGAAATGTCAGAAAACAGCGTTTCAGCACATAACAAACTTGGTTCTGGTAATGCAAGCTGAAACTCGGCCAAAAATTAAAATTGCAGTCTGTGCATGAATAAAACCTATTTTGCAACACAGAGAAACATATCTGAAGGTGTTAGAAGTGTTTTGCATGATTTTTGAAGTTAGAGCCTGAAATGTCAGAAAACAGCGTTTCAGCACTTAACAAACTTGGTTCTGGCAATGCAAGCTGAAGCTCGGTCCAAAATTAAAATTGCAGTCTGTGCATGAATAAAACCTATTTTGCAACACAGAGAAACATATCTGAAGGTGTTAGAAGTGTTTTGCATGATTTTTGAAGTTAGAGCCTGAAATGTCAGAAAAAGGCTTTTCAGCACATAACAAACTTGGTTCTGGCAATGCAAGCTGAAACTCGGTCCAAAATTAAAATTGCAGTCTGTGCATGAATAAAACCTATTTTGCAACACAGAGAAACAAATCTGAAGGTGTTAGAAGTGTTTTGCATGATTTTTGAAGCTAGAGCCTGAAATGTCAGAAAAAGGCTTTTCAGCACATAACAAACTTGGTTCTGGTAATAAAAGCTGAAACTCGGCCAAAAATTAAAATTGCAGTCTGTGCATGAATAAAACCTATTTTGCAACACAGAGAAACATATCTGAAGGTGTTAGAAGTGTTTTGCATGATTTTTGAAGTTAGAGCCTGAAATGTCAGAAAACGGCGTTTCAGCACTTAACAAACTCGGTTCAGGCAATGCAAGCTGAAACTCGGCCAAAAATTAAAATTGCAGTCTGTGCATGAATAAAACCTATTTTTCAACACAGAGAAACATATCTGAAGGTGTTAGAAGTGTTTTGCATGATTTTTGAAGTTAGAGCCTGAAATGTCAGAAAACGGCGTTTCAGCACATAACAAACTCGGTTCAGGCAATGCAAGCTGAAACTCGGCCAAAAATTAAAATTGCAGTCTGTGCATGAATAAAACCTATTTTTCAACACAGAGAAACATATCTGAAGGTGTTAGAAGTGTTTTGCATGATTTTTGAAGTTAGAGCCTGAAATGTCAGAAAACAGCGTTTCAGCACATAACAAACTTGGTTCTGGTAATAAAAGCTGAAACTCGGCCAAAAATTAAAATTGCAGTCTGTGCATGAATAAAACCTATTTTTCAACACAGAGAAACATATCTGAAGGTGTTAGAAGTGTTTTGCATGATTTTTGAAGTTAGAGCCTGAAATGTCAGAAAACGGCGTTTCAGCACTTAACAAACTTGGTTCAGGCAATGCAAGCTGAAACTCGGCCAAAAATTAAAATTGCAGTCTGTGCATGAATAAAACCTATTTTGCAACACAGAGAAACATATCTGAAGGTGTTAGAAGTGTTTTGCATGATTTTTGAAGTTAGAGCCTGAAATGTCAGAAAACAGCGTTTCAGCACATAACAAACTTGGTTCTGGTAATAAAAGCTGAAACTCGGCCAAAAATTAAAATTGCAGTCTGTGCATGAATAAAACCTATTTTGCAACACAGAGAAACATATCTGAAGGTGTTAGAAGTGTTTTGCATGATTTTTGAAGTTAGAGCCTGAAATGTCAGAAAACGGCGTTTCAGCACATAACAAACTCGGTTCAGGCAATGCAAGCTGAAACTCGGCCAAAAATTAAAATTGCAGTCTGTGCATGAATAAAACCTATTTTGCAACACAGAGAAACATATCTGAAGTTGTTAGAAGTGTTTTGCATGATTTTTGAAGTTAGAGCCTGAAATGTCAGAAAAAGGCTTTTCAGCACATAACAAACTTGGTTCTGGCAATGCAAGCTGAAACTCGGCCCAAAATTAAAATAGCAGTCTGTGCATGAATAAAACCTATTTTGCAACACAGAGAAACATATCTGAAGGTGTTAGAAGTGTTTTGCATGATTTTTGAAGTTAGAGCCTGAAATGTCAGAAAACAGCGTTTCAGCACTTAACAAACTTGGTTCTGGCAATGCAAGCTGAAACTCGGTCCAAAATTAAAATTGCAGTCTGTGCATGAATAAAACCTATTTTGCAACACAGAGAAACATATCTGAAGGTGTTAGAAGTGTTTTGCATGATTTTTGAAGTTAGAGCCTGAAATGTCAGAAAACGGCGTTTCAGCACAGAACAAACTCGGTTCAGGCAATGCAAGCTGAAACTCGGCCAAAAATTAAAATTGCAGTCTGTGCATGAATAAAACCTATTTTTCAACACAGAGAAACATATCTGAAGGTGTTAGAAGTGTTTTGCATGATTTTTGAAGTTAGAGCCTGAAATGTCAGAAAACAGCGTTTCAGCACATAACAAACTTGGTTCTGGTAATAAAAGCTGAAACTCGGCCAAAAATTAAAATTGCAGTCTGTGCATGAATAAAACCTATTTTGCAACACAGAGAATCATATCTGAAGGTGTTAGAAGTGTTTTGCATGATTTTTGAAGTTAGAGCCTGAAATGTCAGAAAACCGCGTTTCAGCACATAACAAACTCGGTTCAGGCAATGCAAGCTGAAACTCGGCCAAAAATTAAAATTGCAGTCTGTGCATGAATAAAACCTATTTTTCAACACAGAGAAACATATCTGAAGGTGTTAGAAGTGTTTTGCATGATTTTTGAAGTTAGAGCCTGAAATGTCAGAAAACGGCGTTTCAGCACATAACAAACTTGGTTCAGGCAATGCAAGCTGAAACTCGGCCCAAAATTAAAATTGCAGTCTGTGCATGAATAAAACCTATTTTTCAACACAGAGAAACATATCTGAAGGTGTTAGAAGTGTTTTGCATGATTTTTGAAGTTAGAGCCTGAAATGTCAGAAAACGGCGTTTCAGCACATAACAAACTTGGTTCAGGCAATGCAAGCTGAAACTCGGTGCAAAATTAAAATTGCAGTCTGTGCATGAATAAAACCTATTTTGCAACACAGAGAAACAAATCTGAAGGTGTTAGAAGTGTTTTGCATGATTTTTGAAGTTAGAGCCTGAAATGTCAGAAAAAGGCTTTTCAGCACATAACAAACTTGGTTCTGGCAATGCAAGCTGAAACTCGGCCCAAAATTAAAATTGCAGTCTGTGCATGAATAAAACCTATTTTGCAACACAGAGAAACATATCTGAAGGTGTTGGAAGTGTTTTGCATGATTTTTGAAGTTAGAGCCTGAAATGTCAGAAAACAGCGTTTCAGCACATAACAAACTTGGTTCTGGTAATGCAAGCTGAAACTCGGCCAAAAATTAAAATTGCAGTCTGTGCATGAATAAAACCTATTTTGCAACACAGAGAAACATATCTGAAGGTGTTAGAAGTGTTTTGCATGATTTTTGAAGTTAGAGCCTGAAATGTCAGAAAACAGCGTTTCAGCACTTAACAAACTTGGTTCTGGCAATGCAAGCTGAAGCTCGGTCCAAAATTAAAATTGCAGTCTGTGCATGAATAAAACCTATTTTGCAACACAGAGAAACATATCTGAAGGTGTTAGAAGTGTTTTGCATGATTTTTGAAGTTAGAGCCTGAAATGTCAGAAAAAGGCTTTTCAGCACATAACAAACTTGGTTCTGGCAATGCAAGCTGAAACTCGGTCCAAAATTAAAATTGCAGTCTGTGCATGAATAAAACCTATTTTGCAACACAGAGAAACAAATCTGAAGGTGTTAGAAGTGTTTTGCATGATTTTTGAAGCTAGAGCCTGAAATGTCAGAAAAAGGCTTTTCAGCACATAACAAACTTGGTTCTGGTAATAAAAGCTGAAACTCGGCCAAAAATTAAAATTGCAGTCTGTGCATGAATAAAACCTATTTTGCAACACAGAGAAACATATCTGAAGGTGTTAGAAGTGTTTTGCATGATTTTTGAAGTTAGAGCCTGAAATGTCAGAAAACGGCGTTTCAGCACTTAACAAACTCGGTTCAGGCAATGCAAGCTGAAACTCGGCCAAAAATTAAAATTGCAGTCTGTGCATGAATAAAACCTATTTTTCAACACAGAGAAACATATCTGAAGGTGTTAGAAGTGTTTTGCATGATTTTTGAAGTTAGAGCCTGAAATGTCAGAAAACGGCGTTTCAGCACATAACAAACTCGGTTCAGGCAATGCAAGCTGAAACTCGGCCAAAAATTAAAATTGCAGTCTGTGCATGAATAAAACCTATTTTTCAACACAGAGAAACATATCTGAAGGTGTTAGAAGTGTTTTGCATGATTTTTGAAGTTAGAGCCTGAAATGTCAGAAAACAGCGTTTCAGCACATAACAAACTTGGTTCTGGTAATAAAAGCTGAAACTCGGCCAAAAATTAAAATTGCAGTCTGTGCATGAATAAAATCTATTTTGCAACACAGAGAAACATATCTGAAGGTGTTAGAAGTGTTTTGCATGATTTTTGAAGTTAGAGCCTGAAATGTCAGAAAACGGCGTTTCAGCACTTAACAAACTTGGTTCAGGCAATGCAAGCTGAAACTCGGCCAAAAATTAAAATTGCAGTCTGTTCATGAATAAAACCTATTTTGCAACACAGAGAAACATATCTGAAGGTGTTAGAAGTGTTTTGCATGATTTTTGAAGTTAGAGCCTGAAATGTCAGAAAACAGCGTTTCAGCACATAACAAACTTGGTTCTGGTAATAAAAGCTGAAACTCGGCCAAAAATTAAAATTGCAGTCTGTGCATGAATAAAACCTATTTTGCAACACAGAGAAACATATCTGAAGGTGTTAGAAGTGTTTTGCATGATTTTTGAAGTTAGAGCCTGAAATGTCAGAAAACGGCGTTTCAGCACATAACAAACTCGGTTCAGGCAATGCAAGCTGAAACTCGGCCAAAAATTAAAATTGCAGTCTGTGCATGAATAAAACCTATTTTGCAACACAGAGAAACATATCTGAAGGTGTTAGAAGTGTTTTGCATGATTTTTGAAGTTAGAGCCTGAAATGTCAGAAAAAGGCTTTTCAGCACATAACAAACTTGGTTCTGGCAATGCAAGCTGAAACTCGGCCCAAAATTAAAATAGCAGTCTGTGCATGAATAAAACCTATTTTGCAACACAGAGAAACATATCTGAAGGTGTTAGAAGTGTTTTGCATGATTTTTGAAGTTAGAGCCTGAAATGTCAGAAAACAGCGTTTCAGCACTTAACAAACTTGGTTCTGGCAATGCAAGCTGAAACTCGGTCCAAAATTAAAATTGCAGTCTGTGCATGAATAAAACCTATTTTGCAACACAGAGAAACATATCTGAAGGTGTTAGAAGTGTTTTGCATGATTTTTGAAGTTAGAGCCTGAAATGTCAGAAAACGGCGTTTTCAGCACATAACAAACTCGGTTCAGGCAATGCAAGCTGAAACTCGGCCAAAAATTAAAATTGCAGTCTGTGCATGAATAAAACCTATTTTTCAACACAGAGAAACATATCTGAAGGTGTTAGAAGTGTTTTGCATGATTTTTGAAGTTAGAGCCTGAAATGTCAGAAAACAGCGTTTCAGCACATAACAAACTTGGTTCTGGTAATAAAAGCTGAAACTCGGCCAAAAATTAAAATTGCAGTCTGTGCATGAATAAAACCTATTTTGCAACACAGAGAATCATATCTGAAGGTGTTAGAAGTGTTTTGCATGATTTTTGAAGTTAGAGCCTGAAATGTCAGAAAACCGCGTTTCAGCACATAACAAACTCGGTTCAGGCAATGCAAGCTGAAACTCGGCCAAAAATTAAAATTGCAGTCTGTGCATGAATAAAACCTATTTTTCAACACAGAGAAACATATCTGAAGGTGTTAGAAGTGTTTTGCATGATTTTTGAAGTTAGAGCCTGAAATGTCAGAAAACGGCGTTTCAGCACATAACAAACTTGGTTCAGGCAATGCAAGCTGAAACTCGGCCCAAAATTAAAATTGCAGTCTGTGCATGAATAAAACCTATTTTTCAACACAGAGAAACATATCTGAAGGTGTTAGAAGTGTTTTGCATGATTTTTGAAGTTAGAGCCTGAAATGTCAGAAAACGGCGTTTCAGCACATAACAAACTTGGTTCAGGCAATGCAAGCTGAAACTCGGTCCAAAATTAAAATTGCAGTCTGTGCATGAATAAAACCTATTTTGCAACACAGAGAAACAAATCTGAAGGTGTTATAAGTGTTTTGCATGATTTTTGAAGTTAGAGCCTGAAATGTCAGAAAAAGGCTTTTCAGCACATAACAAACTTGGTTCTGGCAATGCAAGCTGAAACTCGGCCCAAAATTAAAATTGCAGTCTGTGCATGAATAAAACCTATTTTGCAACACAGAGAAACATATCTGAAGGTGTTGGAAGTGTTTTGCATGATTTTTGAAGTTAGAGCCTGAAATGTCAGAAAACAGCGTTTCAGCACATAACAAACTTGGTTCTGGCAATGCAAGCTGAAACTCGGTCCAAAATTAAAATTGCAGTCTGTGCATGAATAAAACCTATTTTGCAACACAGAGAAACATATCTGAAGGTGTTAGAAGTGTTTTGCATGATTTTTGAAGTTAGAGCCTGAAATGTCAGAAAAAGGCTTTTCAGCACATAACAAACTTGGTTCTGGCAATGCAAGCTGAAACTCGGTCCAAAATTAAAATTGCAGTCTGTGCATGAATAAAACCTATTTTGCAACACAGAGAAACAAATCTGAAGGTGTTAGAAGTGTTTTGCATGATTTTTGAAGCTAGAGCCTGAAATGTCAGAAAAAGGCTTTTCAGCACATAACAAACTTGGTTCAGGCAATGCAAGCTGAAACTCGGCCCAAAATTAAAATTGCAGTCTGTGCATGAATAAAACCTATTTTGCAACACAGAGAAACATATCTGAAGGTGTTAGAAGTGTTTTGCATGATTTTTGAAGTTAGAGCCTGAAATGTCAGAAAACGGCGTTTCAGCACTTAACAAACTTTGTTCTGGCAATGCAAGCTGAAACTCGGCCAAAAATTAAAATTGCAGTCTGTGCATGAATAAAACCTATTTTTCAACACAGAGAAACATATCTGAAGGTGTTAGAAGTGTTTTGCATGATTTTTGAAGTTAGAGCCTGAAATGTCAGAAAACAGCGTTTCAGCACATAACAAACTTGGTTCTGGTAATGCAAGCTGAAACTCGGCCAAAAATTAAAATTGCAGTCTGTGCATGAATAAAACCTATTTTGCAACACAGAGAAACATATCTGAAGGTGTTAGAAGTGTTTTGCATGATTTTTGAAGTTAGAGCCTGAAATGTCAGAAAACGGCGTTTCAGTACATAACAAACTCGGTTCAGGCAATGCAAGCTGAAACTCGGCCAAAAATTAAAATTGCAGTCTGTGCATGAATAAAACCTATTTTTCAACACAGAGAAACATATCTGAAGGTGTTAGAAATGTTTTGCATGATTTTTGAAGTTAGAGCCTGAAATGTCAGAAAACGGCGTTTCAGCACATAACAAACTCGGTTCAGGCAATGCAAGCTGAAACTCGGCCAAAAATTAAAATTGCAGTCTGTGCATGAATAAAACCTATTTTGCAACACAGAGAAACATATCTGAAGGTGTTAGAAGTGTTTTGCATGATTTTTGAAGTTAGAGCCTGAAATGTCAGAAAACGGCGTTTCAGCACATAACAAACTTGGTTCTGGCAATGCAAGCTGAAACTCGGTCCAAAATTAAAATTGCAGTCTGTGCATGAATAAAACCTATTTTGCAACACAGAGAAACATATCTGAAGGTGTTAGAAGTGTTTTGCATGATTTTTGAAGTTAGAGCCTGAAATGTCAGAAAAAGGCTTTTCAGCACATAACAAACTTGGTTCTGGCAATGCAAGCTGAAACTCGGTCCAAAATTAAAATTGCAGTCTGTGCATGAATAAAACCTATTTTGCAACACAGAGAAACATATCTGAACGTGTTAGAAGTGTTTTGCATGATTTTTGAAGTTAGAGCCTGAAATGTCAGAAAAAGGCTTTTCAGCACATAACAAACTTGGTTCTGGCAATGCAAGCTGAAACTCGGTCCAAAATTAAAATTGCAGTCTGTGCATGAATAAAACCTATTTTGCAACACAGAGAAACATATCTGAAGGTGTTAGAAGTGTTTTGCATGATTTTTGAAGTTAGAGCCTGAAATGTCAGAAAACGGCGTTTCAGCACATAACAAACTCGGTTCAGGCAATGCAAGCTGAAACTCGGCCAAAAATTAAAATTGCAGTCTGTGCATGAATAAAACCTATTTTGCAACACAGAGAAACATATCTGAAGGTGTTAGAAGTGTTTTGCATGATTTTTGAAGTTAGAGCCTGAAATGTCAGAAAACGACGTTTTAGCACATAACAAACTTGGTTCAGGCAATGCAAGCTGAAACTCGGCCCAAAATTAAAATTGCAGTCTGTGCATGAATAAAACCTATTTTGCAACACAGAGAAACATATTTGAAGGTGTTAGAAGTGTTTTGCATGATTTTTGAAGTTAGAGCCTGAAATGTCAGAAAACGGCGTTTCAGCACTTAACAAACTTGGTTCTGGCAATGCAAGCTGAAACTCTGCCAAAAATTAAAATTGCAGTCTGTGCATGAATAAAACCTATTTTGCAACACAGAGAAACATATCTGAAGGTGTTAGAAGTGTGTTGCATGATTTTTGAAGTTAGAGCCTGAAATGTCAGAAAACGGCGTTTCAGCACATACCAAACTCGGTTCAGGCAATGCAAGCTGAAACTCGGCCAAAAATTAAAATTGCAGTCTGTGCATGAATAAAACCTATTTTGCAACACAGAGAAACATATCTGAAGGTGTTAGAAGTGTTTTGCATGATTTTTGAAGTTAGAGCCTGAAATGTCAGAAAACAGCGTTTCAGCACATAACAAACTTGGTTCTGGTAATAAAAGCTGAAACTCGGCCAAAAATTAAAATTGCAGTCTGTGCATGAATAAAACCTATTTTGCAACACAGAGAAACATATCTGAAGGTGTTAGAAGTGTTTTGCATGATTTTTGAAGTTAGAGCCTGAAATGTCAGAAAACGGCGTTTCAGCACATAACAAACTTGGTTCTGGCAATGCAAGCTGAAACTCGGTCCAAAATTAAAATTGCAGTCTGTGCATGAATAAAACCTATTTTGCAACACAGAGAAACATATCTGAAGGTGTTAGAAGTGTTTTGCATGATTTTTGAAGTTAGAGCCTGAAATGTCAGAAAACGGCGTTTCAGCACATAACAAACTCGGTTCAGGCAATGCAAGCTGAAACTCGGCCAAAAATTAAAATTGCAGTCTGTGCATGAATAAAACCTATTTTGCAACACAGAGAAACATATCTGAAGGTGTTAGAAGTGTTTTGCATGATTTTTGAAGTTAGAGCCTGAAATGTCAGAAAACGGTGTTTTAGCACATAACAAACTTGGTTCAGGCAATGCAAGCTGAAACTCGGCCAAAAATTAAAATTGCAGTCTGTGCATGAATAAAACCTATTTTGCAACACAGAGAAACATATCTGAAGGTGTTAGAAGTGTTTTGCATGATTTTTGAAGTTAGAGCCTGAAATGTCAGAAAACGACGTTTTAGCACATAACAAACTTGGTTCAGGCAATGCAAACTGAAACTCGGCCCAAAATTAAAATTGCAGTCTGTGCATGAATAAAACCTATTTTGCAACACAGAGAAACATATCTGAAGGTGTTAGAAGTGTTTTGCATGATTTTTGAAGTTAGAGCCTGAAATGTCAGAAAACGGCGTTTCAGCACTTAACAAACTTGGTTCAGGCAATGCAAGCTGAAACTCGGCCAAAAATTAAAATTGCAGTCTGTGCATGAATAAAACCTATTTTGCAACACAGAGAAACATATCTGAAGGTGTTAGAAGTGTTTTGCATGATTTTTGAAGTTAGAGCCTGAAATGTCAGAAAACAGCGTTTCAGCACATAACAAACTTGGTTCTGGTAATAAAAGCTGAAACTCGGCCAAAAATTAAAATTGCAGTCTGTGCATGAATAAAACCTATTTTGCAACACAGACAAACATATCTGAAGGTGTTAGAAGTGTTTTGCATGATTTTTGAAGTTAGAGCCTGAAATGTCAGAAAACAGCGTTTCAGCACTTAACAAACTTGGTTCTGGCAATGCAAGCTGAAACTCGGTCCAAAATTAAAATTGCAGTCTGTGCATGAATAAAACCTATTTTGCAACACAGAGAAACATATCTGAAGGTGTTAGAAGTGTTTTGCATGATTTTTGAAGTTAGAGCCTGAAATGTCAGAAAACGGCGTTTCAGCACAGAACAAACTCGGTTCAGGCAATGCAAGCTGAAACTCGGCCAAAAATTAAAATTGCAGTCTGTGCATGAATAAAACCTATTTTTCAACACAGAGAAACATATCTGAAGGTGTTAGAAGTGTTTTGCATGATTTTTGAAGTTAGAGCCTGAAATGTCAGAAAACAGCGTTTCAGCACATAACAAACTTGGTTCTGGTAATAAAAGCTGAAACTCGGCCAAAAATTAAAATTGCAGTCTGTGCATGAATAAAACCTATTTTGCAACACAGAGAATCATATCTGAAGGTGTTAGAAGTGTTTTGCATGATTTTTGAAGTTAGAGCCTGAAATGTCAGAAAACCGCGTTTCAGCACATAACAAACTCGGTTCAGGCAATGCAAGCTGAAACTCGGCCAAAAATTAAAATTGCAGTCTGTGCATGAATAAAACCTATTTTTCAACACAGAGAAACATATCTGAAGGTGTTAGAAGTGTTTTGCATGATTTTTGAAGTTAGAGCCTGAAATGTCAGAAAACGGCGTTTCAGCACATAACAAACTTGGTTCAGGCAATGCAAGCTGAAACTCGGCCCAAAATTAAAATTGCAGTCTGTGCATGAATAAAACCTATTTTTCAACACAGAGAAACATATCTGAAGGTGTTAGAAGTGTTTTGCATGATTTTTGAAGTTAGAGCCTGAAATGTCAGAAAACGGCGTTTCAGCACATAACAAACTTGGTTCAGGCAATGCAAGCTGAAACTCGGTCCAAAATTAAAATTGCAGTCTGTGCATGAATAAAACCTATTTTGCAACACAGAGAAATAAATCTGAAGGTGTTAGAAGTGTTTTGCATGATTTTTGAAGTTAGAGCCTGAAATGTCAGAAAAAGGCTTTTCAGCACATAACAAACTTGGTTCTGGCAATGCAAGCTGAAACTCGGCCCAAAATTAAAATTGCAGTCTGTGCATGAATAAAACCTATTTTGCAACACAGAGAAACATATCTGAAGGTGTTGGAAGTGTTTTGCATGATTTTTGAAGTTAGAGCCTGAAATGTCAGAAAACAGCGTTTCAGCACATAACAAACTTGGTTCTGGTAATGCAAGCTGAAACTCGGCCAAAAATTAAAATTGCAGTCTGTGCATGAATAAAACCTATTTTGCAACACAGAGAAACATATCTGAAGGTGTTAGAAGTGTTTTGCATGATTTTTGAAGTTAGAGCCTGAAATGTCAGAAAACAGCGTTTCAGCACTTAACAAACTTGGTTCTGGCAATGCAAGCTGAAGCTCGGTCCAAAATTAAAATTGCAGTCTGTGCATGAATAAAACCTATTTTGCAACACAGAGAAACATATCTGAAGGTGTTAGAAGTGTTTTGCATGATTTTTGAAGTTAGAGCCTGAAATGTCAGAAAAAGGCTTTTCAGCACATAACAAACTTGGTTCTGGCAATGCAAGCTGAAACTCGGTCCAAAATTAAAATTGCAGTCTGTGCATGAATAAAACCTATTTTGCAACACAGAGAAACAAATCTGAAGGTGTTAGAAGTGTTTTGCATGATTTTTGAAGCTAGAGCCTGAAATGTCAGAAAAAGGCTTTTCAGCACATAACAAACTTGGTTCTGGTAATAAAAGCTGAAACTCGGCCAAAAATTAAAATTGCAGTCTGTGCATGAATAAAACCTATTTTGCAACACAGAGAAACATATCTGAAGGTGTTAGAAGTGTTTTGCATGATTTTTGAAGTTAGAGCCTGAAATGTCAGAAAACGGCGTTTCAGCACTTAACAAACTCGGTTCAGGCAATGCAAGCTGAAACTCGGCCAAAAATTAAAATTGCAGTCTGTGCATGAATAAAACCTATTTTTCAACACAGAGAAACATATCTGAAGGTGTTAGAAGTGTTTTGCATGATTTTTGAAGTTAGAGCCTGAAATGTCAGAAAACGGCGTTTCAGCACATAACAAACTCGGTTCAGGCAATGCAAGCTGAAACTCGGCCAAAAATTAAAATTGCAGTCTGTGCATGAATAAAACCTATTTTTCAACACAGAGAAACATATCTGAAGGTGTTAGAAGTGTTTTGCATGATTTTTGAAGTTAGAGCCTGAAATGTCAGAAAACAGCGTTTCAGCACATAACAAACTTGGTTCTGGTAATAAAAGCTGAAACTCGGCCAAAAATTAAAATTGCAGTCTGTGCATGAATAAAACCTATTTTTCAACACAGAGAAACATATCTGAAGGTGTTAGAAGTGTTTTGCATGATTTTTGAAGTTAGAGCCTGAAATGTCAGAAAACGGCGTTTCAGCACTTAACAAACTTGGTTCAGGCAATGCAAGCTGAAACTCGGCCAAAAATTAAAATTGCAGTCTGTGCATGAATAAAACCTATTTTTCAACACAGAGAAACATATCTGAAGGTGTTAGAAGTGTTTTGCATGATTTTTGAAGTTAGAGCCTGAAATGTCAGAAAACAGCGTTTCAGCACATAACAAACTTGGTTCTGGTAATAAAAGCTGAAACTCGGCCAAAAATTAAAATTGCAGTCTGTGCATGAATAAAACCTATTTTGCAACACAGAGAATCATATCTGAAGGTGTTAGAAGTGTTTTGCATGATTTTTGAAGTTAGAGCCTGAAATGTCAGAAAACCGCGTTTCAGCACATAACAAACTCGGTTCAGGCAATGCAAGCTGAAACTCGGCCAAAAATTAAAATTGCAGTCTGTGCATGAATAAAACCTATTTTTCAACACAGAGAAACATATCTGAAGGTGTTAGAAGTGTTTTGCATGATTTTTGAAGTTAGAGCCTGAAATGTCAGAAAACGGCGTTTCAGCACATAACAAACTTGGTTCAGGCAATGCAAGCTGAAACTCGGCCCAAAATTAAAATTGCAGTCTGTGCATGAATAAAACCTATTTTTCAACACAGAGAAACATATCTGAAGGTGTTAGAAGTGTTTTGCATGATTTTTGAAGTTAGAGCCTGAAATGTCAGAAAACGGCGTTTCAGCACATAACAAACTTGGTTCAGGCAATGCAAGCTGAAACTCGGTCCAAAATTAAAATTGCAGTCTGTGCATGAATAAAACCTATTTTGCAACACAGAGAAACAAATCTGAAGGTGTTATAAGTGTTTTGCATGATTTTTGAAGTTAGAGCCTGAAATGTCAGAAAAAGGCTTTTCAGCACATAACAAACTTGGTTCTGGCAATGCAAGCTGAAACTCGGCCCAAAATTAAAATTGCAGTCTGTGCATGAATAAAACCTATTTTGCAACACAGAGAAACATATCTGAAGGTGTTGGAAGTGTTTTGCATGATTTTTGAAGTTAGAGCCTGAAATGTCAGAAAACAGCGTTTCAGCACATAACAAACTTGGTTCTGGCAATGCAAGCTGAAACTCGGTCCAAAATTAAAATTGCAGTCTGTGCATGAATAAAACCTATTTTGCAACACAGAGAAACATATCTGAAGGTGTTAGAAGTGTTTTGCATGATTTTTGAAGTTAGAGCCTGAAATGTCAGAAAAAGGCTTTTCAGCACATAACAAACTTGGTTCTGGCAATGCAAGCTGAAACTCGGTCCAAAATTAAAATTGCAGTCTGTGCATGAATAAAACCTATTTTGCAACACAGAGAAACAAATCTGAAGGTGTTAGAAGTGTTTTGCATGATTTTTGAAGCTAGAGCCTGAAATGTCAGAAAAAGGCTTTTCAGCACATAACAAACTTGGTTCAGGCAATGCAAGCTGAAACTCGGCCCAAAATTAAAATTGCAGTCTGTGCATGAATAAAACCTATTTTGCAACACAGAGAAACATATCTGAAGGTGTTAGAAGTGTTTTGCATGATTTTTGAAGTTAGAGCCTGAAATGTCAGAAAACGGCGTTTCAGCACTTAACAAACTTTGTTCTGGCAATGCAAGCTGAAACTCGGCCAAAAATTAAAATTGCAGTCTGTGCATGAATAAAACCTATTTTTCAACACAGAGAAACATATCTGAAGGTGTTAGAAGTGTTTTGCATGATTTTTGAAGTTAGAGCCTGAAATGTCAGAAAACAGCGTTTCAGCACATAACAAACTTGGTTCTGGTAATGCAAGCTGAAACTCGGCCAAAAATTAAAATTGCAGTCTGTGCATGAATAAAACCTATTTTGCAACACAGAGAAACATATCTGAAGGTGTTAGAAGTGTTTTGCATGATTTTTGAAGTTAGAGCCTGAAATGTCAGAAAACGGCGTTTCAGTACATAACAAACTCGGTTCAGGCAATGCAAGCTGAAACTCGGCCAAAAATTAAAATTGCAGTCTGTGCATGAATAAAACCTATTTTTCAACACAGAGAAACATATCTGAAGGTGTTAGAAATGTTTTGCATGATTTTTGAAGTTAGAGCCTGAAATGTCAGAAAACGGCGTTTCAGCACATAACAAACTCGGTTCAGGCAATGCAAGCTGAAACTCGGCCAAAAATTAAAATTGCAGTCTGTGCATGAATAAAACCTATTTTGCAACACAGAGAAACATATCTGAAGGTGTTAGAAGTGTTTTGCATGATTTTTGAAGTTAGAGCCTGAAATGTCAGAAAACGGCGTTTCAGCACATAACAAACTTGGTTCTGGCAATGCAAGCTGAAACTCGGTCCAAAATTAAAATTGCAGTCTGTGCATGAATAAAACCTATTTTGCAACACAGAGAAACATATCTGAAGGTGTTAGAAGTGTTTTGCATGATTTTTGAAGTTAGAGCCTGAAATGTCAGAAAAAGGCTTTTCAGCACATAACAAACTTGGTTCTGGCAATGCAAGCTGAAACTCGGTCCAAAATTAAAATTGCAGTCTGTGCATGAATAAAACCTATTTTGCAACACAGAGAAACATATCTGAACGTGTTAGAAGTGTTTTGCATGATTTTTGAAGTTAGAGCCTGAAATGTCAGAAAAAGGCTTTTCAGCACATAACAAACTTGGTTCTGGCAATGCAAGCTGAAACTCGGTCCAAAATTAAAATTGCAGTCTGTGCATGAATAAAACCTATTTTGCAACACAGAGAAACATATCTGAAGGTGTTAGAAGTGTTTTGCATGATTTTTGAAGTTAGAGCCTGAAATGTCAGAAAACGGCGTTTCAGCACATAACAAACTCGGTTCAGGCAATGCAAGCTGAAACTCGGCCAAAAATTAAAATTGCAGTCTGTGCATGAATAAAACCTATTTTGCAACACAGAGAAACATATCTGAAGGTGTTAGAAGTGTTTTGCATGATTTTTGAAGTTAGAGCCTGAAATGTCAGAAAACGACGTTTTAGCACATAACAAACTTGGTTCAGGCAATGCAAGCTGAAACTCGGCCCAAAATTAAAATTGCAGTCTGTGCATGAATAAAACCTATTTTGCAACACAGAGAAACATATTTGAAGGTGTTAGAAGTGTTTTGCATGATTTTTGAAGTTAGAGCCTGAAATGTCAGAAAACGGCGTTTCAGCACTTAACAAACTTGGTTCTGGCAATGCAAGCTGAAACTCTGCCAAAAATTAAAATTGCAGTCTGTGCATGAATAAAACCTATTTTGCAACACAGAGAAACATATCTGAAGGTGTTAGAAGTGTGTTGCATGATTTTTGAAGTTAGAGCCTGAAATGTCAGAAAACGGCGTTTCAGCACATACCAAACTCGGTTCAGGCAATGCAAGCTGAAACTCGGCCAAAAATTAAAATTGCAGTCTGTGCATGAATAAAACCTATTTTGCAACACAGAGAAACATATCTGAAGGTGTTAGAAGTGTTTTGCATGATTTTTGAAGTTAGAGCCTGAAATGTCAGAAAACAGCGTTTCAGCACATAACAAACTTGGTTCTGGTAATAAAAGCTGAAACTCGGCCAAAAATTAAAATTGCAGTCTGTGCATGAATAAAACCTATTTTGCAACACAGAGAAACATATCTGAAGGTGTTAGAAGTGTTTTGCATGATTTTTGAAGTTAGAGCCTGAAATGTCAGAAAACGGCGTTTCAGCACATAACAAACTCGGTTCAGGCAATGCAAGCTGAAACTCGGCCAAAAATTAAAATTGCAGTCTGTGCATGAATAAAACCTATTTTGCAACACAGAGAAACATATCTGAAGGTGTTAGAAGTGTTTTGCATGATTTTTGAAGTTAGAGCCTGAAATGTCAGAAAACGGCGTTTCAGCACATAACAAACTTGGTTCTGGCAATGCAAGCTGAAACTCGGTCCAAAATTAAAATTGCAGTCTGTGCATGAATAAAACCTATTTTGCAACACAGAGAAACATATCTGAAGGTGTTAGAAGTGTTTTGCATGATTTTTGAAGTTAGAGCCTGAAATGTCAGAAAACGGCGTTTCAGCACATAACAAACTCGGTTCAGGCAATGCAAGCTGAAACTCGGCCAAAAATTAAAATTGCAGTCTGTGCATGAATAAAACCTATTTTGCAACACAGAGAAACATATCTGAAGGTGTTAGAAGTGTTTTGCATGATTTTTGAAGTTAGAGCCTGAAATGTCAGAAAACGGTGTTTTAGCACATAACAAACTTGGTTCAGGCAATGCAAGCTGAAACTCGGCCAAAAATTAAAATTGCAGTCTGTGCATGAATAAAACCTATTTTGCAACACAGAGAAACATATCTGAAGGTGTTAGAAGTGTTTTGCATGATTTTTGAAGTTAGAGCCTGAAATGTCAGAAAACGACGTTTTAGCACATAACAAACTTGGTTCAGGCAATGCAAACTGAAACTCGGCCCAAAATTAAAATTGCAGTCTGTGCATGAATAAAACCTATTTTGCAACACAGAGAAACATATCTGAAGGTGTTAGAAGTGTTTTGCATGATTTTTGAAGTTAGAGCCTGAAATGTCAGAAAACGGCGTTTCAGCACTTAACAAACTTGGTTCAGGCAATGCAAGCTGAAACTCGGCCAAAAATTAAAATTGCAGTCTGTGCATGAATAAAACCTATTTTGCAACACAGAGAAACATATCTGAAGGTGTTAGAAGTGTTTTGCATGATTTTTGAAGTTAGAGCCTGAAATGTCAGAAAACAGCGTTTCAGCACATAACAAACTTGGTTCTGGTAATAAAAGCTGAAACTCGGCCAAAAATTAAAATTGCAGTCTGTGCATGAATAAAACCTATTTTGCAACACAGACAAACATATCTGAAGGTGTTAGAAGTGTTTTGCATGATTTTTGAAGTTAGAGCCTGAAATGTCAGAAAACAGCGTTTCAGCACTTAACAAACTTGGTTCTGGCAATGCAAGCTGAAACTCGGTCCAAAATTAAAATTGCAGTCTGTGCATGAATAAAACCTATTTTGCAACACAGAGAAACATATCTGAAGGTGTTAGAAGTGTTTTGCATGATTTTTGAAGTTAGAGCCTGAAATGTCAGAAAACGGCGTTTCAGCACAGAACAAACTCGGTTCAGGCAATGCAAGCTGAAACTCGGCCAAAAATTAAAATTGCAGTCTGTGCATGAATAAAACCTATTTTTCAACACAGAGAAACATATCTGAAGGTGTTAGAAGTGTTTTGCATGATTTTTGAAGTTAGAGCCTGAAATGTCAGAAAACAGCGTTTCAGCACATAACAAACTTGGTTCTGGTAATAAAAGCTGAAACTCGGCCAAAAATTAAAATTGCAGTCTGTGCATGAATAAAACCTATTTTGCAACACAGAGAATCATATCTGAAGGTGTTAGAAGTGTTTTGCATGATTTTTGAAGTTAGAGCCTGAAATGTCAGAAAACCGCGTTTCAGCACATAACAAACTCGGTTCAGGCAATGCAAGCTGAAACTCGGCCAAAAATTAAAATTGCAGTCTGTGCATGAATAAAACCTATTTTTCAACACAGAGAAACATATCTGAAGGTGTTAGAAGTGTTTTGCATGATTTTTGAAGTTAGAGCCTGAAATGTCAGAAAACGGCGTTTCAGCACATAACAAACTTGGTTCAGGCAATGCAAGCTGAAACTCGGCCCAAAATTAAAATTGCAGTCTGTGCATGAATAAAACCTATTTTTCAACACAGAGAAACATATCTGAAGGTGTTAGAAGTGTTTTGCATGATTTTTGAAGTTAGAGCCTGAAATGTCAGAAAACGGCGTTTCAGCACATAACAAACTTGGTTCAGGCAATGCAAGCTGAAACTCGGTCCAAAATTAAAATTGCAGTCTGTGCATGAATAAAACCTATTTTGCAACACAGAGAAACAAATCTGAAGGTGTTAGAAGTGTTTTGCATGATTTTTGAAGTTAGAGCCTGAAATGTCAGAAAAAGGCTTTTCAGCACATAACAAACTTGGTTCTGGCAATGCAAGCTGAAACTCGGCCCAAAATTAAAATTGCAGTCTGTGCATGAATAAAACCTATTTTGCAACACAGAGAAACATATCTGAAGGTGTTGGAAGTGTTTTGCATGATTTTTGAAGTTAGAGCCTGAAATGTCAGAAAACAGCGTTTCAGCACATAACAAACTTGGTTCTGGTAATGCAAGCTGAAACTCGGCCAAAAATTAAAATTGCAGTCTGTGCATGAATAAAACCTATTTTGCAACACAGAGAAACATATCTGAAGGTGTTAGAAGTGTTTTGCATGATTTTTGAAGTTAGAGCCTGAAATGTCAGAAAACAGCGTTTCAGCACTTAACAAACTTGGTTCTGGCAATGCAAGCTGAAGCTCGGTCCAAAATTAAAATTGCAGTCTGTGCATGAATAAAACCTATTTTGCAACACAGAGAAACATATCTGAAGGTGTTAGAAGTGTTTTGCATGATTTTTGAAGTTAGAGCCTGAAATGTCAGAAAAAGGCTTTTCAGCACATAACAAACTTGGTTCTGGCAATGCAAGCTGAAACTCGGTCCAAAATTAAAATTGCAGTCTGTGCATGAATAAAACCTATTTTGCAACACAGAGAAACAAATCTGAAGGTGTTAGAAGTGTTTTGCATGATTTTTGAAGCTAGAGCCTGAAATGTCAGAAAAAGGCTTTTCAGCACATAACAAACTTGGTTCTGGTAATAAAAGCTGAAACTCGGCCAAAAATTAAAATTGCAGTCTGTGCATGAATAAAACCTATTTTGCAACACAGAGAAACATATCTGAAGGTGTTAGAAGTGTTTTGCATGATTTTTGAAGTTAGAGCCTGAAATGTCAGAAAACGGCGTTTCAGCACTTAACAAACTCGGTTCAGGCAATGCAAGCTGAAACTCGGCCAAAAATTAAAATTGCAGTCTGTGCATGAATAAAACCTATTTTTCAACACAGAGAAACATATCTGAAGGTGTTAGAAGTGTTTTGCATGATTTTTGAAGTTAGAGCCTGAAATGTCAGAAAACGGCGTTTCAGCACATAACAAACTCGGTTCAGGCAATGCAAGCTGAAACTCGGCCAAAAATTAAAATTGCAGTCTGTGCATGAATAAAACCTATTTTTCAACACAGAGAAACATATCTGAAGGTGTTAGAAGTGTTTTGCATGATTTTTGAAGTTAGAGCCTGAAATGTCAGAAAACAGCGTTTCAGCACATAACAAACTTGGTTCTGGTAATAAAAGCTGAAACTCGGCCAAAAATTAAAATTGCAGTCTGTGCATGAATAAAACCTATTTTTCAACACAGAGAAACATATCTGAAGGTGTTAGAAGTGTTTTGCATGATTTTTGAAGTTAGAGCCTGAAATGTCAGAAAACGGCGTTTCAGCACTTAACAAACTTGGTTCAGGCAATGCAAGCTGAAACTCGGCCAAAAATTAAAATTGCAGTCTGTGCATGAATAAAACCTATTTTGCAACACAGAGAAACATATCTGAAGGTGTTAGAAGTGTTTTGCATGATTTTTGAAGTTAGAGCCTGAAATGTCAGAAAACAGCGTTTCAGCACATAACAAACTTGGTTCTGGTAATAAAAGCTGAAACTCGGCCAAAAATTAAAATTGCAGTCTGTGCATGAATAAAACCTATTTTGCAACACAGAGAAACATATCTGAAGGTGTTAGAAGTGTTTTGCATGATTTTTGAAGTTAGAGCCTGAAATGTCAGAAAACGGCGTTTCAGCACATAACAAACTCGGTTCAGGCAATGCAAGCTGAAACTCGGCCAAAAATTAAAATTGCAGTCTGTGCATGAATAAAACCTATTTTGCAACACAGAGAAACATATCTGAAGGTGTTAGAAGTGTTTTGCATGATTTTTGAAGTTAGAGCCTGAAATGTCAGAAAAAGGCTTTTCAGCACATAACAAACTTGGTTCTGGCAATGCAAGCTGAAACTCGGCCCAAAATTAAAATAGCAGTCTGTGCATGAATAAAACCTATTTTGCAACACAGAGAAACATATCTGAAGGTGTTAGAAGTGTTTTGCATGATTTTTGAAGTTAGAGCCTGAAATGTCAGAAAACAGCGTTTCAGCACTTAACAAACTTGGTTCTGGCAATGCAAGCTGAAACTCGGTCCAAAATTAAAATTGCAGTCTGTGCATGAATAAAACCTATTTTGCAACACAGAGAAACATATCTGAAGGTGTTAGAAGTGTTTTGCATGATTTTTGAAGTTAGAGCCTGAAATGTCAGAAAACGGCGTTTCAGCACAGAACAAACTCGGTTCAGGCAATGCAAGCTGAAACTCGGCCAAAAATTAAAATTGCAGTCTGTGCATGAATAAAACCTATTTTTCAACACAGAGAAACATATCTGAAGGTGTTAGAAGTGTTTTGCATGATTTTTGAAGTTAGAGCCTGAAATGTCAGAAAACAGCGTTTCAGCACATAACAAACTTGGTTCTGGTAATAAAAGCTGAAACTCGGCCAAAAATTAAAATTGCAGTCTGTGCATGAATAAAACCTATTTTGCAACACAGAGAATCATATCTGAAGGTGTTAGAAGTGTTTTGCATGATTTTTGAAGTTAGAGCCTGAAATGTCAGAAAACCGCGTTTCAGCACATAACAAACTCGGTTCAGGCAATGCAAGCTGAAACTCGGCCAAAAATTAAAATTGCAGTCTGTGCATGAATAAAACCTATTTTTCAACACAGAGAAACATATCTGAAGGTGTTAGAAGTGTTTTGCATGATTTTTGAAGTTAGAGCCTGAAATGTCAGAAAACGGCGTTTCAGCACATAACAAACTTGGTTCAGGCAATGCAAGCTGAAACTCGGCCCAAAATTAAAATTGCAGTCTGTGCATGAATAAAACCTATTTTTCAACACAGAGAAACATATCTGAAGGTGTTAGAAGTGTTTTGCATGATTTTTGAAGTTAGAGCCTGAAATGTCAGAAAACGGCGTTTCAGCACATAACAAACTTGGTTCAGGCAATGCAAGCTGAAACTCGGTCCAAAATTAAAATTGCAGTCTGTGCATGAATAAAACCTATTTTGCAACACAGAGAAACAAATCTGAAGGTGTTAGAAGTGTTTTGCATGATTTTTGAAGTTAGAGCCTGAAATGTCAGAAAAAGGCTTTTCAGCACATAACAAACTTGGTTCTGGCAATGCAAGCTGAAACTCGGCCCAAAATTAAAATTGCAGTCTGTGCATGAATAAAACCTATTTTGCAACACAGAGAAACATATCTGAAGGTGTTGGAAGTGTTTTGCATGATTTTTGAAGTTAGAGCCTGAAATGTCAGAAAACAGCGTTTCAGCACATAACAAACTTGGTTCTGGTAATGCAAGCTGAAACTCGGCCAAAAATTAAAATTGCAGTCTGTGCATGAATAAAACCTATTTTGCAACACAGAGAAACATATCTGAAGGTGTTAGAAGTGTTTTGCATGATTTTTGAAGTTAGAGCCTGAAATGTCAGAAAACAGCGTTTCAGCACATAACAAACTTGGTTCTGGTAATAAAAGCTGAAACTCGGCCAAAAATTAAAATTGCAGTCTGTGCATGAATAAAACCTATTTTGCAACACAGAGAAACATATCTGAAGGTGTTAGAAGTGTTTTGCATGATTTTTGAAGTTAGAGCCTGAAATGTCAGAAAACGGCGTTTCAGCACATAACAAACTCGGTTCAGGCAATGCAAGCTGAAACTCGGCCAAAAATTAAAATTGCAGTCTGTGCATGAATAAAACCTATTTTGCAACACAGAGAAACATATCTGAAGGTGTTAGAAGTGTTTTGCATGATTTTTGAAGTTAGAGCCTGAAATGTCAGAAAAAGGCTTTTCAGCACATAACAAACTTGGTTCTGGCAATGCAAGCTGAAACTCGGCCCAAAATTAAAATAGCAGTCTGTGCATGAATAAAACCTATTTTGCAACACAGAGAAACATATCTGAAGGTGTTAGAAGTGTTTTGCATGATTTTTGAAGTTAGAGCCTGAAATGTCAGAAAACAGCGTTTCAGCACTTAACAAACTTGGTTCTGGCAATGCAAGCTGAAACTCGGTCCAAAATTAAAATAGCAGTCTGTGCATGAATAAAACCTATTTTGCAACACAGAGAAACATATCTGAAGGTGTTAGAAGTGTTTTGCATGATTTTTGAAGTTAGAGCCTGAAATGTCAGAAAACGGCGTTTCAGCACAGAACAAACTCGGTTCAGGCAATGCAAGCTGAAACTCGGCCAAAAATTAAAATTGCAGTCTGTGCATGAATACAACCTATTTTTCAACACAGAGAAACATATCTGAAGGTGTTAGAAGTGTTTTGCATGATTTTTGAAGTTAGAGCCTGAAATGTCAGAAAACAGCGTTTCAGCACATAACAAACTTGGTTCTGGTAATAAAAGCTGAAACTCGGCCAAAAATTAAAATTGCAGTCTGTGCATGAATAAAACCTATTTTGCAACACAGAGAATCATATCTGAAGGTGTTAGAAGTGTTTTGCATGATTTTTGAAGTTAGAGCCTGAAATGTCAGAAAACCGCGTTTCAGCACATAACAAACTCGGTTCAGGCAATGCAAGCTGAAACTCGGCCAAAAATTAAAATTGCAGTCTGTGCATGAATAAAACCTATTTTTCAACACAGAGAAACATATCTGAAGGTGTTAGAAGTGTTTTGCATGATTTTTGAAGTTAGAGCCTGAAATGTCAGAAAACGGCGTTTCAGCACATAACAAACTTGGTTCAGGCAATGCAAGCTGAAACTCGGCCCAAAATTAAAATTGCAGTCTGTGCATGAATAAAACCTATTTTTCAACACAGAGAAACATATCTGAAGGTGTTAGAAGTGTTTTGCATGATTTTTGAAGTTAGAGCCTGAAATGTCAGAAAACGGCGTTTCAGCACATAACAAACTTGGTTCAGGCAATGCAAGCTGAAACTCGGTCCAAAATTAAAATTGCAGTCTGTGCATGAATAAAACCTATTTTGCAACACAGAGAAACAAATCTGAAGGTGTTAGAAGTGTTTTGCATGATTTTTGAAGTTAGAGCCTGAAATGTCAGAAAAAGGCTTTTCAGCACATAACAAACTTGGTTCTGGCAATGCAAGCTGAAACTCGGCCCAAAATTAAAATTGCAGTCTGTGCATGAATAAAACCTATTTTGCAACACAGAGAAACATATCTGAAGGTGTTGGAAGTGTTTTGCATGATTTTTGAAGTTAGAGCCTGAAATGTCAGAAAACAGCGTTTCAGCACATAACAAACTTGGTTCTGGTAATGCAAGCTGAAACTCGGCCAAAAATTAAAATTGCAGTCTGTGCATGAATAAAACCTATTTTGCAACACAGAGAAACATATCTGAAGGTGTTAGAAGTGTTTTGCATGATTTTTGAAGTTAGAGCCTGAAATGTCAGAAAACAGCGTTTCAGCACTTAACAAACTTGGTTCTGGCAATGCAAGCTGAAGCTCGGTCCAAAATTAAAATTGCAGTCTGTGCATGAATAAAACCTATTTTGCAACACAGAGAAACATATCTGAAGGTGTTAGAAGTGTTTTGCATGATTTTTGAAGTTAGAGCCTGAAATGTCAGAAAAAGGCTTTTCAGCACATAACAAACTTGGTTCTGGCAATGCAAGCTGAAACTCGGTCCAAAATTAAAATTGCAGTCTGTGCATGAATAAAACCTATTTTGCAACACAGAGAAACAAATCTGAAGGTGTTAGAAGTGTTTTGCGCAATTTTTGAAGCTAGAGCCTGAAATGTCAGAAAAAGGCTTTTCAGCACATAACAAACTTGGTTCTGGTAATAAAAGCTGAAACTCGGCCAAAAATTAAAATTGCAGTCTGTGCATGAATAAAACCTATTTTGCAACACAGAGAAACATATCTGAAGGTGTTAGAAGTGTTTTGCATGATTTTTGAAGTTAGAGCCTGAAATGTCAGAAAACGGCGTTTCAGCACTTAACAAACTCGGTTCAGGCAATGCAAGCTGAAACTCGGCCAAAAATTAAAATTGCAGTCTGTGCATGAATAAAACCTATTTTTCAACACAGAGAAACATATCTGAAGGTGTTAGAAGTGTTTTGCATGATTTTTGAAGTTAGAGCCTGAAATGTCAGAAAACGGCGTTTCAGCACATAACAAACTCGGTTCAGGCAATGCAAGCTGAAACTCGGCCAAAAATTAAAATTGCAGTCTGTGCATGAATAAAACCTATTTTTCAACACAGAGAAACATATCTGAAGGTGTTAGAAGTGTTTTGCATGATTTTTGAAGTTAGAGCCTGAAATGTCAGAAAACAGCGTTTCAGCACATAACAAACTTGGTTCTGGTAATAAAAGCTGAAACTCGGCCAAAAATTAAAATTGCAGTCTGTGCATGAATAAAATCTATTTTGCAACACAGAGAAACATATCTGAAGGTGTTAGAAGTGTTTTGCATGATTTTTGAAGTTAGAGCCTGAAATGTCAGAAAACGGCGTTTCAGCACTTAACAAACTTGGTTCAGGCAATGCAAGCTGAAACTCGGCCAAAAATTAAAATTGCAGTCTGTGCATGAATAAAACCTATTTTGCAACACAGAGAAACATATCTGAAGGTGTTAGAAGTGTTTTGCATGATTTTTGAAGTTAGAGCCTGAAATGTCAGAAAACAGCGTTTCAGCACATAACAAACTTGGTTCTGGTAATAAAAGCTGAAACTCGGCCAAAAATTAAAATTGCAGTCTGTGCATGAATAAAACCTATTTTGCAACACAGAGAAACATATCTGAAGGTGTTAGAAGTGTTTTGCATGATTTTTGAAGTTAGAGCCTGAAATGTCAGAAAACGGCGTTTCAGCACATAACAAACTCGGTTCAGGCAATGCAAGCTGAAACTCGGCCAAAAATTAAAATTGCAGTCTGTGCATGAATAAAACCTATTTTGCAACACAGAGAAACATATCTGAAGGTGTTAGAAGTGTTTTGCATGATTTTTGAAGTTAGAGCCTGAAATGTCAGAAAAAGGCTTTTCAGCACATAACAAACTTGGTTCTGGCAATGCAAGCTGAAACTCGGCCCAAAATTAAAATAGCAGTCTGTGCATGAATAAAACCTATTTTGCAACACAGAGAAACATATCTGAAGGTGTTAGAAGTGTTTTGCATGATTTTTGAAGTTAGAGCCTGAAATGTCAGAAAACAGCGTTTCAGCACTTAACAAACTTGGTTCTGGCAATGCAAGCTGAAACTCGGTCCAAAATTAAAATTGCAGTCTGTGCATGAATAAAACCTATTTTGCAACACAGAGAAACATATCTGAAGGTGTTAGAAGTGTTTTGCATGATTTTTGAAGTTAGAGCCTGAAATGTCAGAAAACGGCGTTTTCAGCACATAACAAACTCGGTTCAGGCAATGCAAGCTGAAACTCGGCCAAAAATTAAAATTGCAGTCTGTGCATGAATAAAACCTATTTTTCAACACAGAGAAACATATCTGAAGGTGTTAGAAGTGTTTTGCATGATTTTTGAAGTTAGAGCCTGAAATGTCAGAAAACAGCGTTTCAGCACATAACAAACTTGGTTCTGGTAATAAAAGCTGAAACTCGGCCAAAAATTAAAATTGCAGTCTGTGCATGAATAAAACCTATTTTGCAACACAGAGAATCATATCTGAAGGTGTTAGAAGTGTTTTGCATGATTTTTGAAGTTAGAGCCTGAAATGTCAGAAAACCGCGTTTCAGCACATAACAAACTCGGTTCAGGCAATGCAAGCTGAAACTCGGCCAAAAATTAAAATTGCAGTCTGTGCATGAATAAAACCTATTTTTCAACACAGAGAAACATATCTGAAGGTGTTAGAAGTGTTTTGCATGATTTTTGAAGTTAGAGCCTGAAATGTCAGAAAACGGCGTTTCAGCACATAACAAACTTGGTTCAGGCAATGCAAGCTGAAACTCGGCCCAAAATTAAAATTGCAGTCTGTGCATGAATAAAACCTATTTTGCAACACAGAGAAACATATCTGAACGTGTTAGAAGTGTTTTGCATGATTTTTGAAGTTAGAGCCTGAAATGTCAGAAAAAGGCTTTTCAGCACATAACAAACTTGGTTCTGGCAATGCAAGCTGAAACTCGGTCCAAAATTAAAATTGCAGTCTGTGCATGAATAAAACCTATTTTGCAACACAGAGAAACATATCTGAAGGTGTTAGAAGTGTTTTGGACCGAGTGTTTTGCATGATTTTTGAAGTTAGAGCCTGAAATGTCAGAAAACGGCGTTTCAGCACATAACAAACTCGGTTCAGGCAATGCAAGCTGAAACTCGGCCAAAAATTAAAATTGCAGTCTGTGCATGAATAAAACCTATTTTGCAACACAGAGAAACATATCTGAAGGTGTTAGAAGTGTTTTGCATGATTTTTGAAGTTAGAGCCTGAAATGTCAGAAAACGGTGTTTTAGCACATAACAAACTTGGTTCAGGCAATGCAAGCTGAAACTCGGCCAAAAATTAAAATTGCAGTCTGTGCATGAATAAAACCTATTTTGCAACACAGAGAAACATATCTGAAGGTGTTAGAAGTGTTTTGCATGATTTTTGAAGTTAGAGCCTGAAATGTCAGAAAACGACGTTTTAGCACATAACAAACTTGGTTCAGGCAATGCAAACTGAAACTCGGCCCAAAATTAAAATTGCAGTCTGTGCATGAATAAAACCTATTTTGCAACACAGAGAAACATATCTGAAGGTGTTAGAAGTGTTTTGCATGATTTTTGAAGTTAGAGCCTGAAATGTCAGAAAACGGCGTTTCAGCACTTAACAAACTTGGTTCAGGCAATGCAAGCTGAAACTCGGCCAAAAATTAAAATTGCAGTCTGTGCATGAATAAAACCTATTTTGCAACACAGAGAAACATATCTGAAGGTGTTAGAAGTGTTTTGCATGATTTTTGAAGTTAGAGCCTGAAATGTCAGAAAACAGCGTTTCAGCACATAACAAACTCGGTTCAGGCAATGCAAGCTGAAACTCGGCCAAAAATTAAAATTGCAGTCTGTGCATGAATAAAACCTATTTTGCAACACAGAGAAACATATCTGAAGGTGTTAGAAGTGTTTTGCATGATTTTTGAAGTTAGAGCCTGAAATGTCAGAAAAAGGCTTTTCAGCACATAACAAACTTGGTTCTGGCAATGCAAGCTGAAACTCGGCCCAAAATTAAAATAGCAGTCTGTGCATGAATAAAACCTATTTTGCAACACAGAGAAACATATCTGAAGGTGTTAGAAGTGTTTTGCATGATTTTTGAAGTTAGAGCCTGAAATGTCAGAAAACAGCGTTTCAGCACTTAACAAACTTGGTTCTGGCAATGCAAGCTGAAACTCGGTCCAAAATTAAAATAGCAGTCTGTGCATGAATAAAACCTATTTTGCAACACAGAGAAACATATCTGAAGGTGTTAGAAGTGTTTTGCATGATTTTTGAAGTTAGAGCCTGAAATGTCAGAAAACGGCGTTTCAGCACAGAACAAACTCGGTTCAGGCAATGCAAGCTGAAACTCGGCCAAAAATTAAAATTGCAGTCTGTGCATGAATACAACCTATTTTTCAACACAGAGAAACATATCTGAAGGTGTTAGAAGTGTTTTGCATGATTTTTGAAGTTAGAGCCTGAAATGTCAGAAAACAGCGTTTCAGCACATAACAAACTTGGTTCTGGTAATAAAAGCTGAAACTCGGCCAAAAATTAAAATTGCAGTCTGTGCATGAATAAAACCTATTTTGCAACACAGAGAATCATATCTGAAGGTGTTAGAAGTGTTTTGCATGATTTTTGAAGTTAGAGCCTGAAATGTCAGAAAACCGCGTTTCAGCACATAACAAACTCGGTTCAGGCAATGCAAGCTGAAACTCGGCCAAAAATTAAAATTGCAGTCTGTGCATGAATAAAACCTATTTTTCAACACAGAGAAACATATCTGAAGGTGTTAGAAGTGTTTTGCATGATTTTTGAAGTTAGAGCCTGAAATGTCAGAAAACGGCGTTTCAGCACATAACAAACTTGGTTCAGGCAATGCAAGCTGAAACTCGGCCCAAAATTAAAATTGCAGTCTGTGCATGAATAAAACCTATTTTTCAACACAGAGAAACATATCTGAAGGTGTTAGAAGTGTTTTGCATGATTTTTGAAGTTAGAGCCTGAAATGTCAGAAAACGGCGTTTCAGCACATAACAAACTTGGTTCAGGCAATGCAAGCTGAAACTCGGTCCAAAATTAAAATTGCAGTCTGTGCATGAATAAAACCTATTTTGCAACACAGAGAAACAAATCTGAAGGTGTTAGAAGTGTTTTGCATGATTTTTGAAGTTAGAGCCTGAAATGTCAGAAAAAGGCTTTTCAGCACATAACAAACTTGGTTCTGGCAATGCAAGCTGAAACTCGGCCCAAAATTAAAATTGCAGTCTGTGCATGAATAAAACCTATTTTGCAACACAGAGAAACATATCTGAAGGTGTTGGAAGTGTTTTGCATGATTTTTGAAGTTAGAGCCTGAAATGTCAGAAAACAGCGTTTCAGCACATAACAAACTTGGTTCTGGTAATGCAAGCTGAAACTCGGCCAAAAATTAAAATTGCAGTCTGTGCATGAATAAAACCTATTTTGCAACACAGAGAAACATATCTGAAGGTGTTAGAAGTGTTTTGCATGATTTTTGAAGTTAGAGCCTGAAATGTCAGAAAACAGCGTTTCAGCACTTAACAAACTTGGTTCTGGCAATGCAAGCTGAAGCTCGGTCCAAAATTAAAATTGCAGTCTGTGCATGAATAAAACCTATTTTGCAACACAGAGAAACATATCTGAAGGTGTTAGAAGTGTTTTGCATGATTTTTGAAGTTAGAGCCTGAAATGTCAGAAAAAGGCTTTTCAGCACATAACAAACTTGGTTCTGGCAATGCAAGCTGAAACTCGGTCCAAAATTAAAATTGCAGTCTGTGCATGAATAAAACCTATTTTGCAACACAGAGAAACAAATCTGAAGGTGTTAGAAGTGTTTTGCGCAATTTTTGAAGCTAGAGCCTGAAATGTCAGAAAAAGGCTTTTCAGCACATAACAAACTTGGTTCTGGTAATAAAAGCTGAAACTCGGCCAAAAATTAAAATTGCAGTCTGTGCATGAATAAAACCTATTTTGCAACACAGAGAAACATATCTGAAGGTGTTAGAAGTGTTTTGCATGATTTTTGAAGTTAGAGCCTGAAATGTCAGAAAACGGCGTTTCAGCACTTAACAAACTCGGTTCAGGCAATGCAAGCTGAAACTCGGCCAAAAATTAAAATTGCAGTCTGTGCATGAATAAAACCTATTTTTCAACACAGAGAAACATATCTGAAGGTGTTAGAAGTGTTTTGCATGATTTTTGAAGTTAGAGCCTGAAATGTCAGAAAACGGCGTTTCAGCACATAACAAACTCGGTTCAGGCAATGCAAGCTGAAACTCGGCCAAAAATTAAAATTGCAGTCTGTGCATGAATAAAACCTATTTTTCAACACAGAGAAACATATCTGAAGGTGTTAGAAGTGTTTTGCATGATTTTTGAAGTTAGAGCCTGAAATGTCAGAAAACAGCGTTTCAGCACATAACAAACTTGGTTCTGGTAATAAAAGCTGAAACTCGGCCAAAAATTAAAATTGCAGTCTGTGCATGAATAAAATCTATTTTGCAACACAGAGAAACATATCTGAAGGTGTTAGAAGTGTTTTGCATGATTTTTGAAGTTAGAGCCTGAAATGTCAGAAAACGGCGTTTCAGCACTTAACAAACTTGGTTCAGGCAATGCAAGCTGAAACTCGGCCAAAAATTAAAATTGCAGTCTGTGCATGAATAAAACCTATTTTGCAACACAGAGAAACATATCTGAAGGTGTTAGAAGTGTTTTGCATGATTTTTGAAGTTAGAGCCTGAAATGTCAGAAAACAGCGTTTCAGCACATAACAAACTTGGTTCTGGTAATAAAAGCTGAAACTCGGCCAAAAATTAAAATTGCAGTCTGTGCATGAATAAAACCTATTTTGCAACACAGAGAAACATATCTGAAGGTGTTAGAAGTGTTTTGCATGATTTTTGAAGTTAGAGCCTGAAATGTCAGAAAACGGCGTTTCAGCACATAACAAACTCGGTTCAGGCAATGCAAGCTGAAACTCGGCCAAAAATTAAAATTGCAGTCTGTGCATGAATAAAACCTATTTTGCAACACAGAGAAACATATCTGAAGGTGTTAGAAGTGTTTTGCATGATTTTTGAAGTTAGAGCCTGAAATGTCAGAAAAAGGCTTTTCAGCACATAACAAACTTGGTTCTGGCAATGCAAGCTGAAACTCGGCCCAAAATTAAAATAGCAGTCTGTGCATGAATAAAACCTATTTTGCAACACAGAGAAACATATCTGAAGGTGTTAGAAGTGTTTTGCATGATTTTTGAAGTTAGAGCCTGAAATGTCAGAAAACAGCGTTTCAGCACTTAACAAACTTGGTTCTGGCAATGCAAGCTGAAACTCGGTCCAAAATTAAAATTGCAGTCTGTGCATGAATAAAACCTATTTTGCAACACAGAGAAACATATCTGAAGGTGTTAGAAGTGTTTTGCATGATTTTTGAAGTTAGAGCCTGAAATGTCAGAAAACGGCGTTTTCAGCACATAACAAACTCGGTTCAGGCAATGCAAGCTGAAACTCGGCCAAAAATTAAAATTGCAGTCTGTGCATGAATAAAACCTATTTTTCAACACAGAGAAACATATCTGAAGGTGTTAGAAGTGTTTTGCATGATTTTTGAAGTTAGAGCCTGAAATGTCAGAAAACAGCGTTTCAGCACATAACAAACTTGGTTCTGGTAATAAAAGCTGAAACTCGGCCAAAAATTAAAATTGCAGTCTGTGCATGAATAAAACCTATTTTGCAACACAGAGAATCATATCTGAAGGTGTTAGAAGTGTTTTGCATGATTTTTGAAGTTAGAGCCTGAAATGTCAGAAAACCGCGTTTCAGCACATAACAAACTCGGTTCAGGCAATGCAAGCTGAAACTCGGCCAAAAATTAAAATTGCAGTCTGTGCATGAATAAAACCTATTTTTCAACACAGAGAAACATATCTGAAGGTGTTAGAAGTGTTTTGCATGATTTTTGAAGTTAGAGCCTGAAATGTCAGAAAACGGCGTTTCAGCACATAACAAACTTGGTTCAGGCAATGCAAGCTGAAACTCGGCCCAAAATTAAAATTGCAGTCTGTGCATGAATAAAACCTATTTTGCAACACAGAGAAACATATCTGAACGTGTTAGAAGTGTTTTGCATGATTTTTGAAGTTAGAGCCTGAAATGTCAGAAAAAGGCTTTTCAGCACATAACAAACTTGGTTCTGGCAATGCAAGCTGAAACTCGGTCCAAAATTAAAATTGCAGTCTGTGCATGAATAAAACCTATTTTGCAACACAGAGAAACATATCTGAAGGTGTTAGAAGTGTTTTGGACCGAGTGTTTTGCATGATTTTTGAAGTTAGAGCCTGAAATGTCAGAAAACGGCGTTTCAGCACATAACAAACTCGGTTCAGGCAATGCAAGCTGAAACTCGGCCAAAAATTAAAATTGCAGTCTGTGCATGAATAAAACCTATTTTGCAACACAGAGAAACATATCTGAAGGTGTTAGAAGTGTTTTGCATGATTTTTGAAGTTAGAGCCTGAAATGTCAGAAAACGGTGTTTTAGCACATAACAAACTTGGTTCAGGCAATGCAAGCTGAAACTCGGCCAAAAATTAAAATTGCAGTCTGTGCATGAATAAAACCTATTTTGCAACACAGAGAAACATATCTGAAGGTGTTAGAAGTGTTTTGCATGATTTTTGAAGTTAGAGCCTGAAATGTCAGAAAACGACGTTTTAGCACATAACAAACTTGGTTCAGGCAATGCAAACTGAAACTCGGCCCAAAATTAAAATTGCAGTCTGTGCATGAATAAAACCTATTTTGCAACACAGAGAAACATATCTGAAGGTGTTAGAAGTGTTTTGCATGATTTTTGAAGTTAGAGCCTGAAATGTCAGAAAACGGCGTTTCAGCACTTAACAAACTTGGTTCAGGCAATGCAAGCTGAAACTCGGCCAAAAATTAAAATTGCAGTCTGTGCATGAATAAAACCTATTTTGCAACACAGAGAAACATATCTGAAGGTGTTAGAAGTGTTTTGCATGATTTTTGAAGTTAGAGCCTGAAATGTCAGAAAACAGCGTTTCAGCACATAACAAACTTGGTTCTGGTAATAAAAGCTGAAACTCGGCCAAAAATTAAAATTGCAGTCTGTGCATGAATAAAACCTATTTTGCAACACAGACAAACATATCTGAAGGTGTTAGAAGTGTTTTGCATGATTTTTGAAGTTAGAGCCTGAAATGTCAGAAAACAGCGTTTCAGCACTTAACAAACTTGGTTCTGGCAATGCAAGCTGAAACTCGGTCCAAAATTAAAATTGCAGTCTGTGCATGAATAAAACCTATTTTGCAACACAGAGAAACATATCTGAAGGTGTTAGAAGTGTTTTGCATGATTTTTGAAGTTAGAGCCTGAAATGTCAGAAAACGGCGTTTCAGCACAGAACAAACTCGGTTCAGGCAATGCAAGCTGAAACTCGGCCAAAAATTAAAATTGCAGTCTGTGCATGAATAAAACCTATTTTTCAACACAGAGAAACATATCTGAAGGTGTTAGAAGTGTTTTGCATGATTTTTGAAGTTAGAGCCTGAAATGTCAGAAAACAGCGTTTCAGCACATAACAAACTTGGTTCTGGTAATAAAAGCTGAAACTCGGCCAAAAATTAAAATTGCAGTCTGTGCATGAATAAAACCTATTTTGCAACACAGAGAATCATATCTGAAGGTGTTAGAAGTGTTTTGCATGATTTTTGAAGTTAGAGCCTGAAATGTCAGAAAACCGCGTTTCAGCACATAACAAACTCGGTTCAGGCAATGCAAGCTGAAACTCGGCCAAAAATTAAAATTGCAGTCTGTGCATGAATAAAACCTATTTTTCAACACAGAGAAACATATCTGAAGGTGTTAGAAGTGTTTTGCATGATTTTTGAAGTTAGAGCCTGAAATGTCAGAAAACGGCGTTTCAGCACATAACAAACTTGGTTCAGGCAATGCAAGCTGAAACTCGGCCCAAAATTAAAATTGCAGTCTGTGCATGAATAAAACCTATTTTTCAACACAGAGAAACATATCTGAAGGTGTTAGAAGTGTTTTGCATGATTTTTGAAGTTAGAGCCTGAAATGTCAGAAAACGGCGTTTCAGCACATAACAAACTTGGTTCAGGCAATGCAAGCTGAAACTCGGTCCAAAATTAAAATTGCAGTCTGTGCATGAATAAAACCTATTTTGCAACACAGAGAAACAAATCTGAAGGTGTTAGAAGTGTTTTGCATGATTTTTGAAGTTAGAGCCTGAAATGTCAGAAAAAGGCTTTTCAGCACATAACAAACTTGGTTCTGGCAATGCAAGCTGAAACTCGGCCCAAAATTAAAATTGCAGTCTGTGCATGAATAAAACCTATTTTGCAACACAGAGAAACATATCTGAAGGTGTTGGAAGTGTTTTGCATGATTTTTGAAGTTAGAGCCTGAAATGTCAGAAAACAGCGTTTCAGCACATAACAAACTTGGTTCTGGTAATGCAAGCTGAAACTCGGCCAAAAATTAAAATTGCAGTCTGTGCATGAATAAAACCTATTTTGCAACACAGAGAAACATATCTGAAGGTGTTAGAAGTGTTTTGCATGATTTTTGAAGTTAGAGCCTGAAATGTCAGAAAACAGCGTTTCAGCACTTAACAAACTTGGTTCTGGCAATGCAAGCTGAAGCTCGGTCCAAAATTAAAATTGCAGTCTGTGCATGAATAAAACCTATTTTGCAACACAGAGAAACATATCTGAAGGTGTTAGAAGTGTTTTGCATGATTTTTGAAGTTAGAGCCTGAAATGTCAGAAAAAGGCTTTTCAGCACATAACAAACTTGGTTCTGGCAATGCAAGCTGAAACTCGGCCCAAAATTAAAATAGCAGTCTGTGCATGAATAAAACCTATTTTGCAACACAGAGAAACATATCTGAAGGTGTTAGAAGTGTTTTGCATGATTTTTGAAGTTAGAGCCTGAAATGTCAGAAAACAGCGTTTCAGCACTTAACAAACTTGGTTCTGGCAATGCAAGCTGAAACTCGGTCCAAAATTAAAATTGCAGTCTGTGCATGAATAAAACCTATTTTGCAACACAGAGAAACATATCTGAAGGTGTTAGAAGTGTTTTGCATGATTTTTGAAGTTAGAGCCTGAAATGTCAGAAAACGGCGTTTTCAGCACATAACAAACTCGGTTCAGGCAATGCAAGCTGAAACTCGGCCAAAAATTAAAATTGCAGTCTGTGCATGAATAAAACCTATTTTTCAACACAGAGAAACATATCTGAAGGTGTTAGAAGTGTTTTGCATGATTTTTGAAGTTAGAGCCTGAAATGTCAGAAAACAGCGTTTCAGCACATAACAAACTTGGTTCTGGTAATAAAAGCTGAAACTCGGCCAAAAATTAAAATTGCAGTCTGTGCATGAATAAAACCTATTTTGCAACACAGAGAATCATATCTGAAGGTGTTAGAAGTGTTTTGCATGATTTTTGAAGTTAGAGCCTGAAATGTCAGAAAACCGCGTTTCAGCACATAACAAACTCGGTTCAGGCAATGCAAGCTGAAACTCGGCCAAAAATTAAAATTGCAGTCTGTGCATGAATAAAACCTATTTTTCAACACAGAGAAACATATCTGAAGGTGTTAGAAGTGTTTTGCATGATTTTTGAAGTTAGAGCCTGAAATGTCAGAAAACGGCGTTTCAGCACATAACAAACTTGGTTCAGGCAATGCAAGCTGAAACTCGGCCCAAAATTAAAATTGCAGTCTGTGCATGAATAAAACCTATTTTGCAACACAGAGAAACATATCTGAACGTGTTAGAAGTGTTTTGCATGATTTTTGAAGTTAGAGCCTGAAATGTCAGAAAAAGGCTTTTCAGCACATAACAAACTTGGTTCTGGCAATGCAAGCTGAAACTCGGTCCAAAATTAAAATTGCAGTCTGTGCATGAATAAAACCTATTTTGCAACACAGAGAAACATATCTGAAGGTGTTAGAAGTGTTTTGGACCGAGTGTTTTGCATGATTTTTGAAGTTAGAGCCTGAAATGTCAGAAAACGGCGTTTCAGCACATAACAAACTCGGTTCAGGCAATGCAAGCTGAAACTCGGCCAAAAATTAAAATTGCAGTCTGTGCATGAATAAAACCTATTTTGCAACACAGAGAAACATATCTGAAGGTGTTAGAAGTGTTTTGCATGATTTTTGAAGTTAGAGCCTGAAATGTCAGAAAACGGTGTTTTAGCACATAACAAACTTGGTTCAGGCAATGCAAGCTGAAACTCGGCCAAAAATTAAAATTGCAGTCTGTGCATGAATAAAACCTATTTTGCAACACAGAGAAACATATCTGAAGGTGTTAGAAGTGTTTTGCATGATTTTTGAAGTTAGAGCCTGAAATGTCAGAAAACGACGTTTTAGCACATAACAAACTTGGTTCAGGCAATGCAAACTGAAACTCGGCCCAAAATTAAAATTGCAGTCTGTGCATGAATAAAACCTATTTTGCAACACAGAGAAACATATCTGAAGGTGTTAGAAGTGTTTTGCATGATTTTTGAAGTTAGAGCCTGAAATGTCAGAAAACGGCGTTTCAGCACTTAACAAACTTGGTTCAGGCAATGCAAGCTGAAACTCGGCCAAAAATTAAAATTGCAGTCTGTGCATGAATAAAACCTATTTTGCAACACAGAGAAACATATCTGAAGGTGTTAGAAGTGTTTTGCATGATTTTTGAAGTTAGAGCCTGAAATGTCAGAAAACAGCGTTTCAGCACATAACAAACTTGGTTCTGGTAATAAAAGCTGAAACTCGGCCAAAAATTAAAATTGCAGTCTGTGCATGAATAAAACCTATTTTGCAACACAGACAAACATATCTGAAGGTGTTAGAAGTGTTTTGCATGATTTTTGAAGTTAGAGCCTGAAATGTCAGAAAACAGCGTTTCAGCACTTAACAAACTTGGTTCTGGCAATGCAAGCTGAAACTCGGTCCAAAATTAAAATTGCAGTCTGTGCATGAATAAAACCTATTTTGCAACACAGAGAAACATATCTGAAGGTGTTAGAAGTGTTTTGCATGATTTTTGAAGTTAGAGCCTGAAATGTCAGAAAACGGCGTTTCAGCACAGAACAAACTCGGTTCAGGCAATGCAAGCTGAAACTCGGCCAAAAATTAAAATTGCAGTCTGTGCATGAATAAAACCTATTTTTCAACACAGAGAAACATATCTGAAGGTGTTAGAAGTGTTTTGCATGATTTTTGAAGTTAGAGCCTGAAATGTCAGAAAACAGCGTTTCAGCACATAACAAACTTGGTTCTGGTAATAAAAGCTGAAACTCGGCCAAAAATTAAAATTGCAGTCTGTGCATGAATAAAACCTATTTTGCAACACAGAGAATCATATCTGAAGGTGTTAGAAGTGTTTTGCATGATTTTTGAAGTTAGAGCCTGAAATGTCAGAAAACCGCGTTTCAGCACATAACAAACTCGGTTCAGGCAATGCAAGCTGAAACTCGGCCAAAAATTAAAATTGCAGTCTGTGCATGAATAAAACCTATTTTTCAACACAGAGAAACATATCTGAAGGTGTTAGAAGTGTTTTGCATGATTTTTGAAGTTAGAGCCTGAAATGTCAGAAAACGGCGTTTCAGCACATAACAAACTTGGTTCAGGCAATGCAAGCTGAAACTCGGCCCAAAATTAAAATTGCAGTCTGTGCATGAATAAAACCTATTTTTCAACACAGAGAAACATATCTGAAGGTGTTAGAAGTGTTTTGCATGATTTTTGAAGTTAGAGCCTGAAATGTCAGAAAACGGCGTTTCAGCACATAACAAACTTGGTTCAGGCAATGCAAGCTGAAACTCGGTCCAAAATTAAAATTGCAGTCTGTGCATGAATAAAACCTATTTTGCAACACAGAGAAACAAATCTGAAGGTGTTAGAAGTGTTTTGCATGATTTTTGAAGTTAGAGCCTGAAATGTCAGAAAAAGGCTTTTCAGCACATAACAAACTTGGTTCTGGCAATGCAAGCTGAAACTCGGCCCAAAATTAAAATTGCAGTCTGTGCATGAATAAAACCTATTTTGCAACACAGAGAAACATATCTGAAGGTGTTGGAAGTGTTTTGCATGATTTTTGAAGTTAGAGCCTGAAATGTCAGAAAACAGCGTTTCAGCACATAACAAACTTGGTTCTGGTAATGCAAGCTGAAACTCGGCCAAAAATTAAAATTGCAGTCTGTGCATGAATAAAACCTATTTTGCAACACAGAGAAACATATCTGAAGGTGTTAGAAGTGTTTTGCATGATTTTTGAAGTTAGAGCCTGAAATGTCAGAAAACAGCGTTTCAGCACTTAACAAACTTGGTTCTGGCAATGCAAGCTGAAGCTCGGTCCAAAATTAAAATTGCAGTCTGTGCATGAATAAAACCTATTTTGCAACACAGAGAAACATATCTGAAGGTGTTAGAAGTGTTTTGCATGATTTTTGAAGTTAGAGCCTGAAATGTCAGAAAAAGGCTTTTCAGCACATAACAAACTTGGTTCTGGCAATGCAAGCTGAAACTCGGTCCAAAATTAAAATTGCAGTCTGTGCATGAATAAAACCTATTTTGCAACACAGAGAAACAAATCTGAAGGTGTTAGAAGTGTTTTGCATGATTTTTGAAGCTAGAGCCTGAAATGTCAGAAAAAGGCTTTTCAGCACATAACAAACTTGGTTCTGGTAATAAAAGCTGAAACTCGGCCAAAAATTAAAATTGCAGTCTGTGCATGAATAAAACCTATTTTGCAACACAGAGAAACATATCTGAAGGTGTTAGAAGTGTTTTGCATGATTTTTGAAGTTAGAGCCTGAAATGTCAGAAAACGGCGTTTCAGCACTTAACAAACTCGGTTCAGGCAATGCAAGCTGAAACTCGGCCAAAAATTAAAATTGCAGTCTGTGCATGAATAAAACCTATTTTTCAACACAGAGAAACATATCTGAAGGTGTTAGAAGTGTTTTGCATGATTTTTGAAGTTAGAGCCTGAAATGTCAGAAAACGGCGTTTCAGCACATAACAAACTCGGTTCAGGCAATGCAAGCTGAAACTCGGCCAAAAATTAAAATTGCAGTCTGTGCATGAATAAAACCTATTTTTCAACACAGAGAAACATATCTGAAGGTGTTAGAAGTGTTTTGCATGATTTTTGAAGTTAGAGCCTGAAATGTCAGAAAACAGCGTTTCAGCACATAACAAACTTGGTTCTGGTAATAAAAGCTGAAACTCGGCCAAAAATTAAAATTGCAGTCTGTGCATGAATAAAACCTATTTTTCAACACAGAGAAACATATCTGAAGGTGTTAGAAGTGTTTTGCATGATTTTTGAAGTTAGAGCCTGAAATGTCAGAAAACGGCGTTTCAGCACTTAACAAACTTGGTTCAGGCAATGCAAGCTGAAACTCGGCCAAAAATTAAAATTGCAGTCTGTGCATGAATAAAACCTATTTTGCAACACAGAGAAACATATCTGAAGGTGTTAGAAGTGTTTTGCATGATTTTTGAAGTTAGAGCCTGAAATGTCAGAAAACAGCGTTTCAGCACATAACAAACTTGGTTCTGGTAATAAAAGCTGAAACTCGGCCAAAAATTAAAATTGCAGTCTGTGCATGAATAAAACCTATTTTGCAACACAGAGAAACATATCTGAAGGTGTTAGAAGTGTTTTGCATGATTTTTGAAGTTAGAGCCTGAAATGTCAGAAAACGGCGTTTCAGCACATAACAAACTCGGTTCAGGCAATGCAAGCTGAAACTCGGCCAAAAATTAAAATTGCAGTCTGTGCATGAATAAAACCTATTTTGCAACACAGAGAAACATATCTGAAGGTGTTAGAAGTGTTTTGCATGATTTTTGAAGTTAGAGCCTGAAATGTCAGAAAAAGGCTTTTCAGCACATAACAAACTTGGTTCTGGCAATGCAAGCTGAAACTCGGCCCAAAATTAAAATAGCAGTCTGTGCATGAATAAAACCTATTTTGCAACACAGAGAAACATATCTGAAGGTGTTAGAAGTGTTTTGCATGATTTTTGAAGTTAGAGCCTGAAATGTCAGAAAACAGCGTTTCAGCACTTAACAAACTTGGTTCTGGCAATGCAAGCTGAAACTCGGTCCAAAATTAAAATTGCAGTCTGTGCATGAATAAAACCTATTTTGCAACACAGAGAAACATATCTGAAGGTGTTAGAAGTGTTTTGCATGATTTTTGAAGTTAGAGCCTGAAATGTCAGAAAACGGCGTTTCAGCACAGAACAAACTCGGTTCAGGCAATGCAAGCTGAAACTCGGCCAAAAATTAAAATTGCAGTCTGTGCATGAATAAAACCTATTTTTCAACACAGAGAAACATATCTGAAGGTGTTAGAAGTGTTTTGCATGATTTTTGAAGTTAGAGCCTGAAATGTCAGAAAACAGCGTTTCAGCACATAACAAACTTGGTTCTGGTAATAAAAGCTGAAACTCGGCCAAAAATTAAAATTGCAGTCTGTGCATGAATAAAACCTATTTTGCAACACAGAGAATCATATCTGAAGGTGTTAGAAGTGTTTTGCATGATTTTTGAAGTTAGAGCCTGAAATGTCAGAAAACCGCGTTTCAGCACATAACAAACTCGGTTCAGGCAATGCAAGCTGAAACTCGGCCAAAAATTAAAATTGCAGTCTGTGCATGAATAAAACCTATTTTTCAACACAGAGAAACATATCTGAAGGTGTTAGAAGTGTTTTGCATGATTTTTGAAGTTAGAGCCTGAAATGTCAGAAAACGGCGTTTCAGCACATAACAAACTTGGTTCAGGCAATGCAAGCTGAAACTCGGCCCAAAATTAAAATTGCAGTCTGTGCATGAATAAAACCTATTTTGCAACACAGAGAAACAAATCTGAAGGTGTTAGAAGTGTTTTGCATGATTTTTGAAGTTAGAGCCTGAAATGTCAGAAAAAGGCTTTTCAGCACATAACAAACTTGGTTCTGGCAATGCAAGCTGAAACTCGGCCCAAAATTAAAATTGCAGTCTGTGCATGAATAAAACCTATTTTGCAACACAGAGAAACATATCTGAAGGTGTTGGAAGTGTTTTGCATGATTTTTGAAGTTAGAGCCTGAAATGTCAGAAAACAGCGTTTCAGCACATAACAAACTTGGTTCTGGTAATGCAAGCTGAAACTCGGCCAAAAATTAAAATTGCAGTCTGTGCATGAATAAAACCTATTTTGCAACACAGAGAAACATATCTGAAGGTGTTAGAAGTGTTTTGCATGATTTTTGAAGTTAGAGCCTGAAATGTCAGAAAACAGCGTTTCAGCACTTAACAAACTTGGTTCTGGCAATGCAAGCTGAAGCTCGGTCCAAAATTAAAATTGCAGTCTGTGCATGAATAAAACTTATTTTGCAACACAGAGAAACATATCTGAAGGTGTTAGAAGTGTTTTGCATGATTTTTGAAGTTAGAGCCTGAAATGTCAGAAAAAGGCTTTTCAGCACATAACAAACTTGGTTCTGGCAATGCAAGCTGAAACTCGGTCCAAAATTAAAATTGCAGTCTGTGCATGAATAAAACCTATTTTGCAACACAGAGAAACAAATCTGAAGGTGTTAGAAGTGTTTTGCATGATTTTTGAAGCTAGAGCCTGAAATGTCAGAAAAAGGCTTTTCAGCACATAACAAACTTGGTTCTGGTAATAAAAGCTGAAACTCGGCCAAAAATTAAAATTGCAGTCTGTGCATGAATAAAACCTATTTTGCAACACAGAGAAACATATCTGAAGGTGTTAGAAGTGTTTTGCATGATTTTTGAAGTTAGAGCCTGAAATGTCAGAAAACGGCGTTTCAGCACTTAACAAACTCGGTTCAGGCAATGCAAGCTGAAACTCGGCCAAAAATTAAAATTGCAGTCTGTGCATGAATAAAACCTATTTTTCAACACAGAGAAACATATCTGAAGGTGTTAGAAGTGTTTTGCATGATTTTTGAAGTTAGAGCCTGAAATGTCAGAAAAAGGCTTTTCAGCACATAACAAACTTGGTTCTGGCAATGCAAGCTGAAACTCGGTCCAAAATTAAAATTGCAGTCTGTGCATGAATAAAACCTATTTTGCAACACAGAGAAACAAATCTGAAGGTGTTAGAAGTGTTTTGCATGATTTTTGAAGCTAGAGCCTGAAATGTCAGAAAAAGGCTTTTCAGCACATAACAAACTTGGTTCTGGTAATAAAAGCTGAAACTCGGCCAAAAATTAAAATTGCAGTCTGTGCATGAATAAAACCTATTTTGCAACACAGAGAAACATATCTGAAGGTGTTAGAAGTGTTTTGCATGATTTTTGAAGTTAGAGCCTGAAATGTCAGAAAACGGCGTTTCAGCACTTAACAAACTCGGTTCAGGCAATGCAAGCTGAAACTCGGCCAAAAATTAAAATTGCAGTCTGTGCATGAATAAAACCTATTTTTCAACACAGAGAAACATATCTGAAGGTGTTAGAAGTGTTTTGCATGATTTTTGAAGTTAGAGCCTGAAATGTCAGAAAACGGCGTTTCAGCACATAACAAACTCGGTTCAGGCAATGCAAGCTGAAACTCGGCCAAAAATTAAAATTGCAGTCTGTGCATGAATAAAACCTATTTTTCAACACAGAGAAACATATCTGAAGGTGTTAGAAGTGTTTTGCATGATTTTTGAAGTTAGAGCCTGAAATGTCAGAAAACAGCGTTTCAGCACATAACAAACTTGGTTCTGGTAATAAAAGCTGAAACTCGGCCAAAAATTAAAATTGCAGTCTGTGCATGAATAAAACCTATTTTTCAACACAGAGAAACATATCTGAAGGTGTTAGAAGTGTTTTGCATGATTTTTGAAGTTAGAGCCTGAAATGTCAGAAAACGGCGTTTCAGCACTTAACAAACTTGGTTCAGGCAATGCAAGCTGAAACTCGGCCAAAAATTAAAATTGCAGTCTGTGCATGAATAAAACCTATTTTGCAACACAGAGAAACATATCTGAAGGTGTTAGAAGTGTTTTGCATGATTTTTGAAGTTAGAGCCTGAAATGTCAGAAAACAGCGTTTCAGCACATAACAAACTTGGTTCTGGTAATAAAAGCTGAAACTCGGCCAAAAATTAAAATTGCAGTCTGTGCATGAATAAAACCTATTTTGCAACACAGAGAAACATATCTGAAGGTGTTAGAAGTGTTTTGCATGATTTTTGAAGTTAGAGCCTGAAATGTCAGAAAACGGCGTTTCAGCACATAACAAACTCGGTTCAGGCAATGCAAGCTGAAACTCGGCCAAAAATTAAAATTGCAGTCTGTGCATGAATAAAACCTATTTTGCAACACAGAGAAACATATCTGAAGGTGTTAGAAGTGTTTTGCATGATTTTTGAAGTTAGAGCCTGAAATGTCAGAAAAAGGCTTTTCAGCACATAACAAACTTGGTTCTGGCAATGCAAGCTGAAACTCGGCCCAAAATTAAAATAGCAGTCTGTGCATGAATAAAACCTATTTTGCAACACAGAGAAACATATCTGAAGGTGTTAGAAGTGTTTTGCATGATTTTTGAAGTTAGAGCCTGAAATGTCAGAAAACAGCGTTTCAGCACTTAACAAACTTGGTTCTGGCAATGCAAGCTGAAACTCGGTCCAAAATTAAAATTGCAGTCTGTGCATGAATAAAACCTATTTTGCAACACAGAGAAACATATCTGAAGGTGTTAGAAGTGTTTTGCATGATTTTTGAAGTTAGAGCCTGAAATGTCAGAAAACGGCGTTTCAGCACAGAACAAACTCGGTTCAGGCAATGCAAGCTGAAACTCGGCCAAAAATTAAAATTGCAGTCTGTGCATGAATAAAACCTATTTTTCAACACAGAGAAACATATCTGAAGGTGTTAGAAGTGTTTTGCATGATTTTTGAAGTTAGAGCCTGAAATGTCAGAAAACAGCGTTTCAGCACATAACAAACTTGGTTCTGGTAATAAAAGCTGAAACTCGGCCAAAAATTAAAATTGCAGTCTGTGCATGAATAAAACCTATTTTGCAACACAGAGAATCATATCTGAAGGTGTTAGAAGTGTTTTGCATGATTTTTGAAGTTAGAGCCTGAAATGTCAGAAAACCGCGTTTCAGCACATAACAAACTCGGTTCAGGCAATGCAAGCTGAAACTCGGCCAAAAATTAAAATTGCAGTCTGTGCATGAATAAAACCTATTTTTCAACACAGAGAAACATATCTGAAGGTGTTAGAAGTGTTTTGCATGATTTTTGAAGTTAGAGCCTGAAATGTCAGAAAACGGCGTTTCAGCACATAACAAACTTGGTTCAGGCAATGCAAGCTGAAACTCGGCCCAAAATTAAAATTGCAGTCTGTGCATGAATAAAACCTATTTTTCAACACAGAGAAACATATCTGAAGGTGTTAGAAGTGTTTTGCATGATTTTTGAAGTTAGAGCCTGAAATGTCAGAAAACGGCGTTTCAGCACATAACAAACTTGGTTCAGGCAATGCAAGCTGAAACTCGGTCCAAAATTAAAATTGCAGTCTGTGCATGAATAAAACCTATTTTGCAACACAGAGAAACAAATCTGAAGGTGTTAGAAGTGTTTTGCATGATTTTTGAAGTTAGAGCCTGAAATGTCAGAAAAAGGCTTTTCAGCACATAACAAACTTGGTTCTGGCAATGCAAGCTGAAACTCGGCCCAAAATTAAAATTGCAGTCTGTGCATGAATAAAACCTATTTTGCAACACAGAGAAACATATCTGAAGGTGTTGGAAGTGTTTTGCATGATTTTTGAAGTTAGAGCCTGAAATGTCAGAAAACAGCGTTTCAGCACATAACAAACTTGGTTCTGGTAATGCAAGCTGAAACTCGGCCAAAAATTAAAATTGCAGTCTGTGCATGAATAAAACCTATTTTGCAACACAGAGAAACATATCTGAAGGTGTTAGAAGTGTTTTGCATGATTTTTGAAGTTAGAGCCTGAAATGTCAGAAAACAGCGTTTCAGCACTTAACAAACTTGGTTCTGGCAATGCAAGCTGAAGCTCGGTCCAAAATTAAAATTGCAGTCTGTGCATGAATAAAACCTATTTTGCAACACAGAGAAACATATCTGAAGGTGTTAGAAGTGTTTTGCATGATTTTTGAAGTTAGAGCCTGAAATGTCAGAAAAAGGCTTTTCAGCACATAACAAACTTGGTTCTGGCAATGCAAGCTGAAACTCGGTCCAAAATTAAAATTGCAGTCTGTGCATGAATAAAACCTATTTTGCAACACAGAGAAACAAATCTGAAGGTGTTAGAAGTGTTTTGCATGATTTTTGAAGCTAGAGCCTGAAATGTCAGAAAAAGGCTTTTCAGCACATAACAAACTTGGTTCTGGTAATAAAAGCTGAAACTCGGCCAAAAATTAAAATTGCAGTCTGTGCATGAATAAAACCTATTTTGCAACACAGAGAAACATATCTGAAGGTGTTAGAAGTGTTTTGCATGATTTTTGAAGTTAGAGCCTGAAATGTCAGAAAACGGCGTTTCAGCACTTAACAAACTCGGTTCAGGCAATGCAAGCTGAAACTCGGCCAAAAATTAAAATTGCAGTCTGTGCATGAATAAAACCTATTTTTCAACACAGAGAAACATATCTGAAGGTGTTAGAAGTGTTTTGCATGATTTTTGAAGTTAGAGCCTGAAATGTCAGAAAACGGCGTTTCAGCACATAACAAACTCGGTTCAGGCAATGCAAGCTGAAACTCGGCCAAAAATTAAAATTGCAGTCTGTGCATGAATAAAACCTATTTTTCAACACAGAGAAACATATCTGAAGGTGTTAGAAGTGTTTTGCATGATTTTTGAAGTTAGAGCCTGAAATGTCAGAAAACAGCGTTTCAGCACATAACAAACTTGGTTCTGGTAATAAAAGCTGAAACTCGGCCAAAAATTAAAATTGCAGTCTGTGCATGAATAAAATCTATTTTGCAACACAGAGAAACATATCTGAAGGTGTTAGAAGTGTTTTGCATGATTTTTGAAGTTAGAGCCTGAAATGTCAGAAAACGGCGTTTCAGCACTTAACAAACTTGGTTCAGGCAATGCAAGCTGAAACTCGGCCAAAAATTAAAATTGCAGTCTGTGCATGAATAAAACCTATTTTGCAACACAGAGAAACATATCTGAAGGTGTTAGAAGTGTTTTGCATGATTTTTGAAGTTAGAGCCTGAAATGTCAGAAAACAGCGTTTCAGCACATAACAAACTTGGTTCTGGTAATAAAAGCTGAAACTCGGCCAAAAATTAAAATTGCAGTCTGTGCATGAATAAAACCTATTTTGCAACACAGAGAAACATATCTGAAGGTGTTAGAAGTGTTTTGCATGATTTTTGAAGTTAGAGCCTGAAATGTCAGAAAAAGGCTTTTCAGCACATAACAAACTTGGTTCTGGCAATGCAAGCTGAAACTCGGCCCAAAATTAAAATAGCAGTCTGTGCATGAATAAAACCTATTTTGCAACACAGAGAAACATATCTGAAGGTGTTAGAAGTGTTTTGCATGATTTTTGAAGTTAGAGCCTGAAATGTCAGAAAACAGCGTTTCAGCACTTAACAAACTTGGTTCTGGCAATGCAAGCTGAAACTCGGTCCAAAATTAAAATTGCAGTCTGTGCATGAATAAAACCTATTTTGCAACACAGAGAAACATATCTGAAGGTGTTAGAAGTGTTTTGCATGATTTTTGAAGTTAGAGCCTGAAATGTCAGAAAACGGCGTTTTCAGCACATAACAAACTCGGTTCAGGCAATGCAAGCTGAAACTCGGCCAAAAATTAAAATTGCAGTCTGTGCATGAATAAAACCTATTTTTCAACACAGAGAAACATATCTGAAGGTGTTAGAAGTGTTTTGCATGATTTTTGAAGTTAGAGCCTGAAATGTCAGAAAACAGCGTTTCAGCACATAACAAACTTGGTTCTGGTAATAAAAGCTGAAACTCGGCCAAAAATTAAAATTGCAGTCTGTGCATGAATAAAACCTATTTTGCAACACAGAGAATCATATCTGAAGGTGTTAGAAGTGTTTTGCATGATTTTTGAAGTTAGAGCCTGAAATGTCAGAAAACCGCGTTTCAGCACATAACAAACTCGGTTCAGGCAATGCAAGCTGAAACTCGGCCAAAAATTAAAATTGCAGTCTGTGCATGAATAAAACCTATTTTTCAACACAGAGAAACATATCTGAAGGTGTTAGAAGTGTTTTGCATGATTTTTGAAGTTAGAGCCTGAAATGTCAGAAAAAGGCTTTTCAGCACATAACAAACTTGGTTCTGGCAATGCAAGCTGAAACTCGGTCCAAAATTAAAATTGCAGTCTGTGCATGAATAAAACCTATTTTGCAACACAGAGAAACAAATCTGAAGGTGTTAGAAGTGTTTTGCATGATTTTTGAAGCTAGAGCCTGAAATGTCAGAAAAAGGCTTTTCAGCACATAACAAACTTGGTTCAGGCAATGCAAGCTGAAACTCGGCCCAAAATTAAAATTGCAGTCTGTGCATGAATAAAACCTATTTTGCAACACAGAGAAACATATCTGAAGGTGTTAGAAGTGTTTTGCATGATTTTTGAAGTTAGAGCCTGAAATGTCAGAAAACGGCGTTTCAGCACTTAACAAACTTTGTTCTGGCAATGCAAGCTGAAACTCGGCCAAAAATTAAAATTGCAGTCTGTGCATGAATAAAACCTATTTTTCAACACAGAGAAACATATCTGAAGGTGTTAGAAGTGTTTTGCATGATTTTTGAAGTTAGAGCCTGAAACGTCAGAAAACGGCGTTTCAGCACATAACAAACTTGGTTCTGGCAATGCAAGCTGAAACTCGGTCCAAAATTAAAATTGCAGTCTGTGCATGAATAAAACCTATTTTGCAACACAGAGAAACATATCTGAAGGTGTTAGAAGTGTTTTGCATGATTTTTGAAGTTAGAGCCTGAAATGTCAGAAAACGGCGTTTCAGCACATAACAAACTCGGTTCAGGCAATGCAAGCTGAAACTCGGCCAAAAATTAAAATTGCAGTCTGTGCATGAATAAAACCTATTTTGCAACACAGAGAAACATATCTGAAGGTGTTAGAAGTGTTTTGCATGATTTTTGAAGTTAGAGCCTGAAATGTCAGAAAAAGGCTTTTCAGCACATAACAAACTTGGTTCTGGCAATGCAAGCTGAAACTCGGCCCAAAATTAAAATAGCAGTCTGTGCATGAATAAAACCTATTTTGCAACACAGAGAAACATATCTGAAGGTGTTAGAAGTGTTTTGCATGATTTTTGAAGTTAGAGCCTGAAATGTCAGAAAACAGCGTTTCAGCACTTAACAAACTTGGTTCTGGCAATGCAAGCTGAAACTCGGTCCAAAATTAAAATTGCAGTCTGTGCATGAATAAAACCTATTTTGCAACACAGAGAAACATATCTGAAGGTGTTAGAAGTGTTTTGCATGATTTTTGAAGTTAGAGCCTGAAATGTCAGAAAACGGCGTTTTCAGCACATAACAAACTCGGTTCAGGCAATGCAAGCTGAAACTCGGCCAAAAATTAAAATTGCAGTCTGTGCATGAATAAAACCTATTTTTCAACACAGAGAAACATATCTGAAGGTGTTAGAAGTGTTTTGCATGATTTTTGAAGTTAGAGCCTGAAATGTCAGAAAACAGCGTTTCAGCACATAACAAACTTGGTTCTGGTAATAAAAGCTGAAACTCGGCCAAAAATTAAAATTGCAGTCTGTGCATGAATAAAACCTATTTTGCAACACAGAGAATCATATCTGAAGGTGTTAGAAGTGTTTTGCATGATTTTTGAAGTTAGAGCCTGAAATGTCAGAAAACCGCGTTTCAGCACATAACAAACTCGGTTCAGGCAATGCAAGCTGAAACTCGGCCAAAAATTAAAATTGCAGTCTGTGCATGAATAAAACCTATTTTTCAACACAGAGAAACATATCTGAAGGTGTTAGAAGTGTTTTGCATGATTTTTGAAGTTAGAGCCTGAAATGTCAGAAAACGGCGTTTCAGCACATAACAAACTTGGTTCAGGCAATGCAAGCTGAAACTCGGCCCAAAATTAAAATTGCAGTCTGTGCATGAATAAAACCTATTTTTCAACACAGAGAAACATATCTGAAGGTGTTAGAAGTGTTTTGCATGATTTTTGAAGTTAGAGCCTGAAATGTCAGAAAACGGCGTTTCAGCACATAACAAACTTGGTTCAGGCAATGCAAGCTGAAACTCGGTCCAAAATTAAAATTGCAGTCTGTGCATGAATAAAACCTATTTTGCAACACAGAGAAACATATCTGAAGGTGTTAGAAGTGTTTTGCATGATTTTTGAAGTTAGAGCCTGAAATGTCAGAAAACGGCGTTTCAGCACTTAACAAACTCGGTTCAGGCAATGCAAGCTGAAACTCGGCCAAAAATTAAAATTGCAGTCTGTGCATGAATAAAACCTAATTTTCAACACAGAGAAACATATCTGAAGGTGTTAGAAGTGTTTTGCATGATTTTTGAAGTTAGAGCCTGAAATGTCAGAAAACGGCGTTTCAGCACATAACAAACTCGGTTCAGGCAATGCAAGCTGAAACTCGGCCAAAAATTAAAATTGCAGTCTGTGCATGAATAAAACCTATTTTTCAACACAGAGAAACATATCTGAAGGTGTTAGAAGTGTTTTGCATGATTTTTGAAGTTAGAGCCTGAAATGTCAGAAAACAGCGTTTCAGCACATAACAAACTTGGTTCTGGTAATAAAAGCTGAAACTCGGCCAAAAATTAAAATTGCAGTCTGTGCATGAATAAAATCTATTTTGCAACACAGAGAAACATATCTGAAGGTGTTAGAAGTGTTTTGCATGATTTTTGAAGTTAGAGCCTGAAATGTCAGAAAACGGCGTTTCAGCACTTAACAAACTTGGTTCAGGCAATGCAAGCTGAAACTCGGCCAAAAATTAAAATTGCAGTCTGTGCATGAATAAAACCTATTTTGCAACACAGAGAAACATATCTGAAGGTGTTAGAAGTGTTTTGCATGATTTTTGAAGTTAGAGCCTGAAATGTCAGAAAACAGCGTTTCAGCACATAACAAACTTGGTTCTGGTAATAAAAGCTGAAACTCGGCCAAAAATTAAAATTGCAGTCTGTGCATGAATAAAACCTATTTTGCAACACAGAGAAACATATCTGAAGGTGTTAGAAGTGTTTTGCATGATTTTTGAAGTTAGAGCCTGAAATGTCAGAAAAAGGCTTTTCAGCACATAACAAACTTGGTTCTGGCAATGCAAGCTGAAACTCGGCCCAAAATTAAAATAGCAGTCTGTGCATGAATAAAACCTATTTTGCAACACAGAGAAACATATCTGAAGGTGTTAGAAGTGTTTTGCATGATTTTTGAAGTTAGAGCCTGAAATGTCAGAAAACAGCGTTTCAGCACTTAACAAACTTGGTTCTGGCAATGCAAGCTGAAACTCGGTCCAAAATTAAAATTGCAGTCTGTGCATGAATAAAACCTATTTTGCAACACAGAGAAACATATCTGAAGGTGTTAGAAGTGTTTTGCATGATTTTTGAAGTTAGAGCCTGAAATGTCAGAAAACGGCGTTTTCAGCACATAACAAACTCGGTTCAGGCAATGCAAGCTGAAACTCGGCCAAAAATTAAAATTGCAGTCTGTGCATGAATAAAACCTATTTTTCAACACAGAGAAACATATCTGAAGGTGTTAGAAGTGTTTTGCATGATTTTTGAAGTTAGAGCCTGAAATGTCAGAAAACAGCGTTTCAGCACATAACAAACTTGGTTCTGGTAATAAAAGCTGAAACTCGGCCAAAAATTAAAATTGCAGTCTGTGCATGAATAAAACCTATTTTGCAACACAGAGAATCATATCTGAAGGTGTTAGAAGTGTTTTGCATGATTTTTGAAGTTAGAGCCTGAAATGTCAGAAAACCGCGTTTCAGCACATAACAAACTCGGTTCAGGCAATGCAAGCTGAAACTCGGCCAAAAATTAAAATTGCAGTCTGTGCATGAATAAAACCTATTTTTCAACACAGAGAAACATATCTGAAGGTGTTAGAAGTGTTTTGCATGATTTTTGAAGTTAGAGCCTGAAATGTCAGAAAAAGGCTTTTCAGCACATAACAAACTTGGTTCTGGCAATGCAAGCTGAAACTCGGTCCAAAATTAAAATTGCAGTCTGTGCATGAATAAAACCTATTTTGCAACACAGAGAAACAAATCTGAAGGTGTTAGAAGTGTTTTGCATGATTTTTGAAGCTAGAGCCTGAAATGTCAGAAAAAGGCTTTTCAGCACATAACAAACTTGGTTCAGGCAATGCAAGCTGAAACTCGGCCCAAAATTAAAATTGCAGTCTGTGCATGAATAAAACCTATTTTGCAACACAGAGAAACATATCTGAAGGTGTTAGAAGTGTTTTGCATGATTTTTGAAGTTAGAGCCTGAAATGTCAGAAAACGGCGTTTCAGCACTTAACAAACTTTGTTCTGGCAATGCAAGCTGAAACTCGGCCAAAAATTAAAATTGCAGTCTGTGCATGAATAAAACCTATTTTTCAACACAGAGAAACATATCTGAAGGTGTTAGAAGTGTTTTGCATGATTTTTGAAGTTAGAGCCTGAAACGTCAGAAAACGGCGTTTCAGCACATAACAAACTTGGTTCTGGCAATGCAAGCTGAAACTCGGTCCAAAATTAAAATTGCAGTCTGTGCATGAATAAAACCTATTTTGCAACACAGAGAAACATATCTGAAGGTGTTAGAAGTGTTTTGCATGATTTTTGAAGTTAGAGCCTGAAATGTCAGAAAACGGCGTTTCAGCACTTAACAAACTTTGTTCTGGCAATGCAAGCTGAAACTCGGCCAAAAATTAAAATTGCAGTCTGTGCATGAATAAAACCTATTTTTCAACACAGAGAAACATATCTGAAGGTGTTAGAAGTGTTTTGCATGATTTTTGAAGTTAGAGCCTGAAATGTCAGAAAACAGCGTTTCAGCACATAACAAACTTGGTTCTGGTAATGCAAGCTGAAACTCGGCCAAAAATTAAAATTGCAGTCTGTGCATGAATAAAACCTATTTTGCAACACAGAGAAACATATCTGAAGGTGTTAGAAGTGTTTTGCATGATTTTTGAAGTTAGAGCCTGAAATGTCAGAAAACGGCGTTTCAGTACATAACAAACTCGGTTCAGGCAATGCAAGCTGAAACTCGGCCAAAAATTAAAATTGCAGTCTGTGCATGAATAAAACCTATTTTTCAACACAGAGAAACATATCTGAAGGTGTTAGAAATGTTTTGCATGATTTTTGAAGTTAGAGCCTGAAATGTCAGAAAACAGCGTTTCAGCACATAACAAACTTGGTTCTGGTAATAAAAGCTGAAACTCGGCCAAAAATTAAAATTGCAGTCTGTGCATGAATAAAACCTATTTTGCAACACAGAGAATCATATCTGAAGGTGTTAGAAGTGTTTTGCATGATTTTTGAAGTTAGAGCCTGAAATGTCAGAAAACCGCGTTTCAGCACATAACAAACTCGGTTCAGGCAATGCAAGCTGAAACTCGGCCAAAAATTAAAATTGCAGTCTGTGCATGAATAAAACCTATTTTTCAACACAGAGAAACATATCTGAAGGTGTTAGAAGTGTTTTGCATGATTTTTGAAGTTAGAGCCTGAAATGTCAGAAAACGGCGTTTCAGCACATAACAAACTTGGTTCAGGCAATGCAAGCTGAAACTCGGCCCAAAATTAAAATTGCAGTCTGTGCATGAATAAAACCTATTTTTCAACACAGAGAAACATATCTGAAGGTGTTAGAAGTGTTTTGCATGATTTTTGAAGTTAGAGCCTGAAATGTCAGAAAACGGCGTTTCAGCACATAACAAACTTGGTTCAGGCAATGCAAGCTGAAACTCGGTCCAAAATTAAAATTGCAGTCTGTGCATGAATAAAACCTATTTTGCAACACAGAGAAACAAATCTGAAGGTGTTAGAAGTGTTTTGCATGATTTTTGAAGTTAGAGCCTGAAATGTCAGAAAAAGGCTTTTCAGCACATAACAAACTTGGTTCTGGCAATGCAAGCTGAAACTCGGCCCAAAATTAAAATTGCAGTCTGTGCATGAATAAAACCTATTTTGCAACACAGAGAAACATATCTGAAGGTGTTGGAAGTGTTTTGCATGATTTTTGAAGTTAGAGCCTGAAATGTCAGAAAACAGCGTTTCAGCACATAACAAACTTGGTTCTGGCAATGCAAGCTGAAACTCGGTCCAAAATTAAAATTGCAGTCTGTGCATGAATAAAACCTATTTTGCAACACAGAGAAACATATCTGAAGGTGTTAGAAGTGTTTTGCATGATTTTTGAAGTTAGAGCCTGAAATGTCAGAAAAAGGCTTTTCAGCACATAACAAACTTGGTTCTGGCAATGCAAGCTGAAACTCGGTCCAAAATTAAAATTGCAGTCTGTGCATGAATAAAACCTATTTTGCAACACAGAGAAACAAATCTGAAGGTGTTAGAAGTGTTTTGCATTATTTTTGAAGCTAGAGCCTGAAATGTCAGAAAAAGGCTTTTCAGCACATAACAAACTTGGTTCAGGCAATGCAAGCTGAAACTCGGCCCAAAATTAAAATTGCAGTCTGTGCATGAATAAAACCTATTTTGCAACACAGAGAAACATATCTGAAGGTGTTAGAAGTGTTTTGCATGATTTTTGAAGTTAGAGCCTGAAATGTCAGAAAACGGCGTTTCAGCACTTAACAAACTTTGTTCTGGCAATGCAAGCTGAAACTCGGCCAAAAATTAAAATTGCAGTCTGTGCATGAATAAAACCTATTTTTCAACACAGAGAAACATATCTGAAGGTGTTAGAAGTGTTTTGCATGATTTTTGAAGTTAGAGCCTGAAATGTCAGAAAACAGCGTTTCAGCACATAACAAACTTGGTTCTGGTAATGCAAGCTGAAACTCGGCCAAAAATTAAAATTGCAGTCTGTGCATGAATAAAACCTATTTTGCAACACAGAGAAACATATCTGAAGGTGTTAGAAGTGTTTTGCATGATTTTTGAAGTTAGAGCCTGAAATGTCAGAAAACGGCGTTTCAGTACATAACAAACTCGGTTCAGGCAATGCAAGCTGAAACTCGGCCAAAAATTAAAATTGCAGTCTGTGCATGAATAAAACCTATTTTTCAACACAGAGAAACATATCTGAAGGTGTTAGAAATGTTTTGCATGATTTTTGAAGTTAGAGCCTGAAATGTCAGAAAACAGCGTTTCAGCACATAACAAACTTGGTTCTGGTAATAAAAGCTGAAACTCGGCCAAAAATTAAAATTGCAGTCTGTGCATGAATAAAACCTATTTTGCAACACAGAGAAACATATCTGAAGGTGTTAGAAGTGTTTTGCATGATTTTTGAAGTTAGAGCCTGAAATGTCAGAAAACGGCGTTTCAGCACATAACAAACTCGGTTCAGGCAATGCAAGCTGAAACTCGGCCAAAAATTAAAATTGCAGTCTGTGCATGAATAAAACCTATTTTGCAACACAGAGAAACATATCTGAAGGTGTTAGAAGTGTTTTGCATGATTTTTGAAGTTAGAGCCTGAAACGTCAGAAAACGGCGTTTCAGCACATAACAAACTTGGTTCTGGCAATGCAAGCTGAAACTCGGTCCAAAATTAAAATTGCAGTCTGTGCATGAATAAAACCTATTTTGCAACACAGAGAAACATATCTGAAGGTGTTAGAAGTGTTTTGCATGATTTTTGAAGTTAGAGCCTCAAATGTCAGAAAAAGGCTTTTCAGCACATAACAAACTTGGTTCTGGCAATGCAAGCTGAAACTCGGCCCAAAATTAAAATTGCAGTCTGTGCATGAATAAAACCTTTTTTGCAACACAGAGAAACATATCTGAAGGTGTTAGAAGTGTTTTGCATGATTTTTTAAGTTAGAGCCTGAAATGTCAGAAAACAGCGTTTCAGCACATAACAAACTTGGTTCTGGTAATGCAAGCTGAAACTCGGCCAAAAATTAAAATTGCAGTCTGTGCATGAATAAAACCTATTTTGCAACACAGAGAAACATATCTGAAGGTGTTAGAAGTGTTTTGCATGATTTTTGAAGTTAGAGCCTGAAATGTCAGAAAACAGCGTTTCAGCACTTAACAAACTTGGTTCTGGCAATGCAAGCTGAAACTCGGTCCAAAATTAAAATTGCAGTCTGTGCATGAATAAAACCTATTTTGCAACACAGAGAAACATATCTGAACGTGTTAGAAGTGTTTTGCATGATTTTTGAAGCTAGAGCCTGAAATGTCAGAAAAAGGCTTTTCAGCACATAACAAACTTGGTTCTGGTAATAAAAGCTGAAACTCGGCCAAAAATTAAAATTGCAGTCTGTGCATGAATAAAACCTATTTTGCAACACAGAGAAACATATCTGAAGGTGTTAGAAGTGTTTTGCATGATTTTTGAAGTTAGAGCCTGAAATGTCAGAAAACGGCGTTTCAGCACTTAACAAACTCGGTTCAGGCAATGCAAGCTGAAACTCGGCCAAAAATTAAAATTGCAGTCTGTGCATGAATAAAACCTATTTTTCAACACAGAGAAACATATCTGAAGGTGTTAGAAGTGTTTTGCATGATTTTTGAAGTTAGAGCCTGAAATGTCAGAAAAAGGCTTTTCAGCACATAACAAACTTGGTTCTGGCAATGCAAGCTGAAACTCGGTCCAAAATTAAAATTGCAGTCTGTGCATGAATAAAACCTATTTTGCAACACAGAGAAACAAATCTGAAGGTGTTAGAAGTGTTTTGCATGATTTTTGAAGCTAGAGCCTGAAATGTCAGAAAAAGGCTTTTCAGCACATAACAAACTTGGTTCTGGTAATAAAAGCTGAAACTCGGCCAAAAATTAAAATTGCAGTCTGTGCATGAATAAAACCTATTTTGCAACACAGAGAAACATATCTGAAGGTGTTAGAAGTGTTTTGCATGATTTTTGAAGTTAGAGCCTGAAATGTCAGAAAACGGCGTTTCAGCACTTAACAAACTCGGTTCAGGCAATGCAAGCTGAAACTCGGCCAAAAATTAAAATTGCAGTCTGTGCATGAATAAAACCTATTTTTCAACACAGAGAAACATATCTGAAGGTGTTAGAAGTGTTTTGCATGATTTTTGAAGTTAGAGCCTGAAATGTCAGAAAACGGCGTTTCAGCACATAACAAACTCGGTTCAGGCAATGCAAGCTGAAACTCGGCCAAAAATTAAAATTGCAGTCTGTGCATGAATAAAACCTATTTTTCAACACAGAGAAACATATCTGAAGGTGTTAGAAGTGTTTTGCATGATTTTTGAAGTTAGAGCCTGAAATGTCAGAAAACAGCGTTTCAGCACATAACAAACTTGGTTCTGGTAATAAAAGCTGAAACTCGGCCAAAAATTAAAATTGCAGTCTGTGCATGAATAAAACCTATTTTTCAACACAGAGAAACATATCTGAAGGTGTTAGAAGTGTTTTGCATGATTTTTGAAGTTAGAGCCTGAAATGTCAGAAAACGGCGTTTCAGCACTTAACAAACTTGGTTCAGGCAATGCAAGCTGAAACTCGGCCAAAAATTAAAATTGCAGTCTGTGCATGAATAAAACCTATTTTGCAACACAGAGAAACATATCTGAAGGTGTTAGAAGTGTTTTGCATGATTTTTGAAGTTAGAGCCTGAAATGTCAGAAAACAGCGTTTCAGCACATAACAAACTTGGTTCTGGTAATAAAAGCTGAAACTCGGCCAAAAATTAAAATTGCAGTCTGTGCATGAATAAAACCTATTTTGCAACACAGAGAAACATATCTGAAGGTGTTAGAAGTGTTTTGCATGATTTTTGAAGTTAGAGCCTGAAATGTCAGAAAACGGCGTTTCAGCACATAACAAACTCGGTTCAGGCAATGCAAGCTGAAACTCGGCCAAAAATTAAAATTGCAGTCTGTGCATGAATAAAACCTATTTTGCAACACAGAGAAACATATCTGAAGGTGTTAGAAGTGTTTTGCATGATTTTTGAAGTTAGAGCCTGAAATGTCAGAAAAAGGCTTTTCAGCACATAACAAACTTGGTTCTGGCAATGCAAGCTGAAACTCGGCCCAAAATTAAAATAGCAGTCTGTGCATGAATAAAACCTATTTTGCAACACAGAGAAACATATCTGAAGGTGTTAGAAGTGTTTTGCATGATTTTTGAAGTTAGAGCCTGAAATGTCAGAAAACAGCGTTTCAGCACTTAACAAACTTGGTTCTGGCAATGCAAGCTGAAACTCGGTCCAAAATTAAAATTGCAGTCTGTGCATGAATAAAACCTATTTTGCAACACAGAGAAACATATCTGAAGGTGTTAGAAGTGTTTTGCATGATTTTTGAAGTTAGAGCCTGAAATGTCAGAAAACGGCGTTTCAGCACAGAACAAACTCGGTTCAGGCAATGCAAGCTGAAACTCGGCCAAAAATTAAAATTGCAGTCTGTGCATGAATAAAACCTATTTTTCAACACAGAGAAACATATCTGAAGGTGTTAGAAGTGTTTTGCATGATTTTTGAAGTTAGAGCCTGAAATGTCAGAAAACAGCGTTTCAGCACATAACAAACTTGGTTCTGGTAATAAAAGCTGAAACTCGGCCAAAAATTAAAATTGCAGTCTGTGCATGAATAAAACCTATTTTGCAACACAGAGAATCATATCTGAAGGTGTTAGAAGTGTTTTGCATGATTTTTGAAGTTAGAGCCTGAAATGTCAGAAAACCGCGTTTCAGCACATAACAAACTCGGTTCAGGCAATGCAAGCTGAAACTCGGCCAAAAATTAAAATTGCAGTCTGTGCATGAATAAAACCTATTTTTCAACACAGAGAAACATATCTGAAGGTGTTAGAAGTGTTTTGCATGATTTTTGAAGTTAGAGCCTGAAATGTCAGAAAACGGCGTTTCAGCACATAACAAACTTGGTTCAGGCAATGCAAGCTGAAACTCGGCCCAAAATTAAAATTGCAGTCTGTGCATGAATAAAACCTATTTTTCAACACAGAGAAACATATCTGAAGGTGTTAGAAGTGTTTTGCATGATTTTTGAAGTTAGAGCCTGAAATGTCAGAAAACGGCGTTTCAGCACATAACAAACTTGGTTCAGGCAATGCAAGCTGAAACTCGGTCCAAAATTAAAATTGCAGTCTGTGCATGAATAAAACCTATTTTGCAACACAGAGAAACAAATCTGAAGGTGTTAGAAGTGTTTTGCATGATTTTTGAAGTTAGAGCCTGAAATGTCAGAAAAAGGCTTTTCAGCACATAACAAACTTGGTTCTGGCAATGCAAGCTGAAACTCGGCCCAAAATTAAAATTGCAGTCTGTGCATGAATAAAACCTATTTTGCAACACAGAGAAACATATCTGAAGGTGTTGGAAGTGTTTTGCATGATTTTTGAAGTTAGAGCCTGAAATGTCAGAAAACAGCGTTTCAGCACATAACAAACTTGGTTCTGGTAATGCAAGCTGAAACTCGGCCAAAAATTAAAATTGCAGTCTGTGCATGAATAAAACCTATTTTGCAACACAGAGAAACATATCTGAAGGTGTTAGAAGTGTTTTGCATGATTTTTGAAGTTAGAGCCTGAAATGTCAGAAAACAGCGTTTCAGCACTTAACAAACTTGGTTCTGGCAATGCAAGCTGAAGCTCGGTCCAAAATTAAAATTGCAGTCTGTGCATGAATAAAACCTATTTTGCAACACAGAGAAACATATCTGAAGGTGTTAGAAGTGTTTTGCATGATTTTTGAAGTTAGAGCCTGAAATGTCAGAAAAAGGCTTTTCAGCACATAACAAACTTGGTTCTGGCAATGCAAGCTGAAACTCGGTCCAAAATTAAAATTGCAGTCTGTGCATGAATAAAACCTATTTTGCAACACAGAGAAACAAATCTGAAGGTGTTAGAAGTGTTTTGCATGATTTTTGAAGCTAGAGCCTGAAATGTCAGAAAAAGGCTTTTCAGCACATAACAAACTTGGTTCTGGTAATAAAAGCTGAAACTCGGCCAAAAATTAAAATTGCAGTCTGTGCATGAATAAAACCTATTTTGCAACACAGAGAAACATATCTGAAGGTGTTAGAAGTGTTTTGCATGATTTTTGAAGTTAGAGCCTGAAATGTCAGAAAACGGCGTTTCAGCACTTAACAAACTCGGTTCAGGCAATGCAAGCTGAAACTCGGCCAAAAATTAAAATTGCAGTCTGTGCATGAATAAAACCTATTTTTCAACACAGAGAAACATATCTGAAGGTGTTAGAAGTGTTTTGCATGATTTTTGAAGTTAGAGCCTGAAATGTCAGAAAACGGCGTTTCAGCACATAACAAACTCGGTTCAGGCAATGCAAGCTGAAACTCGGCCAAAAATTAAAATTGCAGTCTGTGCATGAATAAAACCTATTTTTCAACACAGAGAAACATATCTGAAGGTGTTAGAAGTGTTTTGCATGATTTTTGAAGTTAGAGCCTGAAATGTCAGAAAACAGCGTTTCAGCACATAACAAACTTGGTTCTGGTAATAAAAGCTGAAACTCGGCCAAAAATTAAAATTGCAGTCTGTGCATGAATAAAATCTATTTTGCAACACAGAGAAACATATCTGAAGGTGTTAGAAGTGTTTTGCATGATTTTTGAAGTTAGAGCCTGAAATGTCAGAAAACGGCGTTTCAGCACTTAACAAACTTGGTTCAGGCAATGCAAGCTGAAACTCGGCCAAAAATTAAAATTGCAGTCTGTGCATGAATAAAACCTATTTTGCAACACAGAGAAACATATCTGAAGGTGTTAGAAGTGTTTTGCATGATTTTTGAAGTTAGAGCCTGAAATGTCAGAAAACAGCGTTTCAGCACATAACAAACTTGGTTCTGGTAATAAAAGCTGAAACTCGGCCAAAAATTAAAATTGCAGTCTGTGCATGAATAAAACCTATTTTGCAACACAGAGAAACATATCTGAAGGTGTTAGAAGTGTTTTGCATGATTTTTGAAGTTAGAGCCTGAAATGTCAGAAAAAGGCTTTTCAGCACATAACAAACTTGGTTCTGGCAATGCAAGCTGAAACTCGGCCCAAAATTAAAATAGCAGTCTGTGCATGAATAAAACCTATTTTGCAACACAGAGAAACATATCTGAAGGTGTTAGAAGTGTTTTGCATGATTTTTGAAGTTAGAGCCTGAAATGTCAGAAAACAGCGTTTCAGCACTTAACAAACTTGGTTCTGGCAATGCAAGCTGAAACTCGGTCCAAAATTAAAATTGCAGTCTGTGCATGAATAAAACCTATTTTGCAACACAGAGAAACATATCTGAAGGTGTTAGAAGTGTTTTGCATGATTTTTGAAGTTAGAGCCTGAAATGTCAGAAAACGGCGTTTTCAGCACATAACAAACTCGGTTCAGGCAATGCAAGCTGAAACTCGGCCAAAAATTAAAATTGCAGTCTGTGCATGAATAAAACCTATTTTTCAACACAGAGAAACATATCTGAAGGTGTTAGAAGTGTTTTGCATGATTTTTGAAGTTAGAGCCTGAAATGTCAGAAAACAGCGTTTCAGCACATAACAAACTTGGTTCTGGTAATAAAAGCTGAAACTCGGCCAAAAATTAAAATTGCAGTCTGTGCATGAATAAAACCTATTTTGCAACACAGAGAATCATATCTGAAGGTGTTAGAAGTGTTTTGCATGATTTTTGAAGTTAGAGCCTGAAATGTCAGAAAACCGCGTTTCAGCACATAACAAACTCGGTTCAGGCAATGCAAGCTGAAACTCGGCCAAAAATTAAAATTGCAGTCTGTGCATGAATAAAACCTATTTTTCAACACAGAGAAACATATCTGAAGGTGTTAGAAGTGTTTTGCATGATTTTTGAAGTTAGAGCCTGAAATGTCAGAAAAAGGCTTTTCAGCACATAACAAACTTGGTTCTGGCAATGCAAGCTGAAACTCGGTCCAAAATTAAAATTGCAGTCTGTGCATGAATAAAACCTATTTTGCAACACAGAGAAACAAATCTGAAGGTGTTAGAAGTGTTTTGCATGATTTTTGAAGCTAGAGCCTGAAATGTCAGAAAAAGGCTTTTCAGCACATAACAAACTTGGTTCAGGCAATGCAAGCTGAAACTCGGCCCAAAATTAAAATTGCAGTCTGTGCATGAATAAAACCTATTTTGCAACACAGAGAAACATATCTGAAGGTGTTAGAAGTGTTTTGCATGATTTTTGAAGTTAGAGCCTGAAATGTCAGAAAACGGCGTTTCAGCACTTAACAAACTTTGTTCTGGCAATGCAAGCTGAAACTCGGCCAAAAATTAAAATTGCAGTCTGTGCATGAATAAAACCTATTTTTCAACACAGAGAAACATATCTGAAGGTGTTAGAAGTGTTTTGCATGATTTTTGAAGTTAGAGCCTGAAACGTCAGAAAACGGCGTTTCAGCACATAACAAACTTGGTTCTGGCAATGCAAGCTGAAACTCGGTCCAAAATTAAAATTGCAGTCTGTGCATGAATAAAACCTATTTTGCAACACAGAGAAACATATCTGAAGGTGTTAGAAGTGTTTTGCATGATTTTTGAAGTTAGAGCCTGAAATGTCAGAAAACGGCGTTTCAGCACATAACAAACTCGGTTCAGGCAATGCAAGCTGAAACTCGGCCAAAAATTAAAATTGCAGTCTGTGCATGAATAAAACCTATTTTGCAACACAGAGAAACATATCTGAAGGTGTTAGAAGTGTTTTGCATGATTTTTGAAGTTAGAGCCTGAAATGTCAGAAAAAGGCTTTTCAGCACATAACAAACTTGGTTCTGGCAATGCAAGCTGAAACTCGGCCCAAAATTAAAATAGCAGTCTGTGCATGAATAAAACCTATTTTGCAACACAGAGAAACATATCTGAAGGTGTTAGAAGTGTTTTGCATGATTTTTGAAGTTAGAGCCTGAAATGTCAGAAAACAGCGTTTCAGCACTTAACAAACTTGGTTCTGGCAATGCAAGCTGAAACTCGGTCCAAAATTAAAATTGCAGTCTGTGCATGAATAAAACCTATTTTGCAACACAGAGAAACATATCTGAAGGTGTTAGAAGTGTTTTGCATGATTTTTGAAGTTAGAGCCTGAAATGTCAGAAAACGGCGTTTTCAGCACATAACAAACTCGGTTCAGGCAATGCAAGCTGAAACTCGGCCAAAAATTAAAATTGCAGTCTGTGCATGAATAAAACCTATTTTTCAACACAGAGAAACATATCTGAAGGTGTTAGAAGTGTTTTGCATGATTTTTGAAGTTAGAGCCTGAAATGTCAGAAAACAGCGTTTCAGCACATAACAAACTTGGTTCTGGTAATAAAAGCTGAAACTCGGCCAAAAATTAAAATTGCAGTCTGTGCATGAATAAAACCTATTTTGCAACACAGAGAATCATATCTGAAGGTGTTAGAAGTGTTTTGCATGATTTTTGAAGTTAGAGCCTGAAATGTCAGAAAACCGCGTTTCAGCACATAACAAACTCGGTTCAGGCAATGCAAGCTGAAACTCGGCCAAAAATTAAAATTGCAGTCTGTGCATGAATAAAACCTATTTTTCAACACAGAGAAACATATCTGAAGGTGTTAGAAGTGTTTTGCATGATTTTTGAAGTTAGAGCCTGAAATGTCAGAAAACGGCGTTTCAGCACATAACAAACTTGGTTCAGGCAATGCAAGCTGAAACTCGGCCCAAAATTAAAATTGCAGTCTGTGCATGAATAAAACCTATTTTTCAACACAGAGAAACATATCTGAAGGTGTTAGAAGTGTTTTGCATGATTTTTGAAGTTAGAGCCTGAAATGTCAGAAAACGGCGTTTCAGCACATAACAAACTTGGTTCAGGCAATGCAAGCTGAAACTCGGTCCAAAATTAAAATTGCAGTCTGTGCATGAATAAAACCTATTTTGCAACACAGAGAAACATATCTGAAGGTGTTAGAAGTGTTTTGCATGATTTTTGAAGTTAGAGCCTGAAATGTCAGAAAACGGCGTTTCAGCACTTAACAAACTCGGTTCAGGCAATGCAAGCTGAAACTCGGCCAAAAATTAAAATTGCAGTCTGTGCATGAATAAAACCTATTTTTCAACACAGAGAAACATATCTGAAGGTGTTAGAAGTGTTTTGCATGATTTTTGAAGTTAGAGCCTGAAATGTCAGAAAACGGCGTTTCAGCACATAACAAACTCGGTTCAGGCAATGCAAGCTGAAACTCGGCCAAAAATTAAAATTGCAGTCTGTGCATGAATAAAACCTATTTTTCAACACAGAGAAACATATCTGAAGGTGTTAGAAGTGTTTTGCATGATTTTTGAAGTTAGAGCCTGAAATGTCAGAAAACAGCGTTTCAGCACATAACAAACTTGGTTCTGGTAATAAAAGCTGAAACTCGGCCAAAAATTAAAATTGCAGTCTGTGCATGAATAAAATCTATTTTGCAACACAGAGAAACATATCTGAAGGTGTTAGAAGTGTTTTGCATGATTTTTGAAGTTAGAGCCTGAAATGTCAGAAAACGGCGTTTCAGCACTTAACAAACTTGGTTCAGGCAATGCAAGCTGAAACTCGGCCAAAAATTAAAATTGCAGTCTGTGCATGAATAAAACCTATTTTGCAACACAGAGAAACATATCTGAAGGTGTTAGAAGTGTTTTGCATGATTTTTGAAGTTAGAGCCTGAAATGTCAGAAAACAGCGTTTCAGCACATAACAAACTTGGTTCTGGTAATAAAAGCTGAAACTCGGCCAAAAATTAAAATTGCAGTCTGTGCATGAATAAAACCTATTTTGCAACACAGAGAAACATATCTGAAGGTGTTAGAAGTGTTTTGCATGATTTTTGAAGTTAGAGCCTGAAATGTCAGAAAAAGGCTTTTCAGCACATAACAAACTTGGTTCTGGCAATGCAAGCTGAAACTCGGCCCAAAATTAAAATAGCAGTCTGTGCATGAATAAAACCTATTTTGCAACACAGAGAAACATATCTGAAGGTGTTAGAAGTGTTTTGCATGATTTTTGAAGTTAGAGCCTGAAATGTCAGAAAACAGCGTTTCAGCACTTAACAAACTTGGTTCTGGCAATGCAAGCTGAAACTCGGTCCAAAATTAAAATTGCAGTCTGTGCATGAATAAAACCTATTTTGCAACACAGAGAAACATATCTGAAGGTGTTAGAAGTGTTTTGCATGATTTTTGAAGTTAGAGCCTGAAATGTCAGAAAACGGCGTTTTCAGCACATAACAAACTCGGTTCAGGCAATGCAAGCTGAAACTCGGCCAAAAATTAAAATTGCAGTCTGTGCATGAATAAAACCTATTTTTCAACACAGAGAAACATATCTGAAGGTGTTAGAAGTGTTTTGCATGATTTTTGAAGTTAGAGCCTGAAATGTCAGAAAACAGCGTTTCAGCACATAACAAACTTGGTTCTGGTAATAAAAGCTGAAACTCGGCCAAAAATTAAAATTGCAGTCTGTGCATGAATAAAACCTATTTTGCAACACAGAGAATCATATCTGAAGGTGTTAGAAGTGTTTTGCATGATTTTTGAAGTTAGAGCCTGAAATGTCAGAAAACCGCGTTTCAGCACATAACAAACTCGGTTCAGGCAATGCAAGCTGAAACTCGGCCAAAAATTAAAATTGCAGTCTGTGCATGAATAAAACCTATTTTTCAACACAGAGAAACATATCTGAAGGTGTTAGAAGTGTTTTGCATGATTTTTGAAGTTAGAGCCTGAAATGTCAGAAAAAGGCTTTTCAGCACATAACAAACTTGGTTCTGGCAATGCAAGCTGAAACTCGGTCCAAAATTAAAATTGCAGTCTGTGCATGAATAAAACCTATTTTGCAACACAGAGAAACAAATCTGAAGGTGTTAGAAGTGTTTTGCATGATTTTTGAAGCTAGAGCCTGAAATGTCAGAAAAAGGCTTTTCAGCACATAACAAACTTGGTTCAGGCAATGCAAGCTGAAACTCGGCCCAAAATTAAAATTGCAGTCTGTGCATGAATAAAACCTATTTTGCAACACAGAGAAACATATCTGAAGGTGTTAGAAGTGTTTTGCATGATTTTTGAAGTTAGAGCCTGAAATGTCAGAAAACGGCGTTTCAGCACTTAACAAACTTTGTTCTGGCAATGCAAGCTGAAACTCGGCCAAAAATTAAAATTGCAGTCTGTGCATGAATAAAACCTATTTTTCAACACAGAGAAACATATCTGAAGGTGTTAGAAGTGTTTTGCATGATTTTTGAAGTTAGAGCCTGAAACGTCAGAAAACGGCGTTTCAGCACATAACAAACTTGGTTCTGGCAATGCAAGCTGAAACTCGGTCCAAAATTAAAATTGCAGTCTGTGCATGAATAAAACCTATTTTGCAACACAGAGAAACATATCTGAAGGTGTTAGAAGTGTTTTGCATGATTTTTGAAGTTAGAGCCTGAAATGTCAGAAAACGGCGTTTCAGCACTTAACAAACTTTGTTCTGGCAATGCAAGCTGAAACTCGGCCAAAAATTAAAATTGCAGTCTGTGCATGAATAAAACCTATTTTGCAACACAGAGAAACATATCTGAAGGTGTTAGAAGTGTTTTGCATGATTTTTGAAGTTAGAGCCTGAAATGTCAGAAAACGGCGTTTCAGTACATAACAAACTCGGTTCAGGCAATGCAAGCTGAAACTCGGCCAAAAATTAAAATTGCAGTCTGTGCATGAATAAAACCTATTTTTCAACACAGAGAAACATATCTGAAGGTGTTAGAAATGTTTTGCATGATTTTTGAAGTTAGAGCCTGAAATGTCAGAAAACAGCGTTTCAGCACATAACAAACTTGGTTCTGGTAATAAAAGCTGAAACTCGGCCAAAAATTAAAATTGCAGTCTGTGCATGAATAAAACCTATTTTGCAACACAGAGAATCATATCTGAAGGTGTTAGAAGTGTTTTGCATGATTTTTGAAGTTAGAGCCTGAAATGTCAGAAAACCGCGTTTCAGCACATAACAAACTCGGTTCAGGCAATGCAAGCTGAAACTCGGCCAAAAATTAAAATTGCAGTCTGTGCATGAATAAAACCTATTTTTCAACACAGAGAAACATATCTGAAGGTGTTAGAAGTGTTTTGCATGATTTTTGAAGTTAGAGCCTGAAATGTCAGAAAACGGCGTTTCAGCACATAACAAACTTGGTTCAGGCAATGCAAGCTGAAACTCGGCCCAAAATTAAAATTGCAGTCTGTGCATGAATAAAACCTATTTTTCAACACAGAGAAACATATCTGAAGGTGTTAGAAGTGTTTTGCATGATTTTTGAAGTTAGAGCCTGAAATGTCAGAAAACGGCGTTTCAGCACATAACAAACTTGGTTCAGGCAATGCAAGCTGAAACTCGGTCCAAAATTAAAATTGCAGTCTGTGCATGAATAAAACCTATTTTGCAACACAGAGAAACAAATCTGAAGGTGTTAGAAGTGTTTTGCATGATTTTTGAAGTTAGAGCCTGAAATGTCAGAAAAAGGCTTTTCAGCACATAACAAACTTGGTTCTGGCAATGCAAGCTGAAACTCGGCCCAAAATTAAAATTGCAGTCTGTGCATGAATAAAACCTATTTTGCAACACAGAGAAACATATCTGAAGGTGTTGGAAGTGTTTTGCATGATTTTTGAAGTTAGAGCCTGAAATGTCAGAAAACAGCGTTTCAGCACATAACAAACTTGGTTCTGGCAATGCAAGCTGAAACTCGGTCCAAAATTAAAATTGCAGTCTGTGCATGAATAAAACCTATTTTGCAACACAGAGAAACATATCTGAAGGTGTTAGAAGTGTTTTGCATGATTTTTGAAGTTAGAGCCTGAAATGTCAGAAAAAGGCTTTTCAGCACATAACAAACTTGGTTCTGGCAATGCAAGCTGAAACTCGGTCCAAAATTAAAATTGCAGTCTGTGCATGAATAAAACCTATTTTGCAACACAGAGAAACAAATCTGAAGGTGTTAGAAGTGTTTTGCATTATTTTTGAAGCTAGAGCCTGAAATGTCAGAAAAAGGCTTTTCAGCACATAACAAACTTGGTTCAGGCAATGCAAGCTGAAACTCGGCCCAAAATTAAAATTGCAGTCTGTGCATGAATAAAACCTATTTTGCAACACAGAGAAACATATCTGAAGGTGTTAGAAGTGTTTTGCATGATTTTTGAAGTTAGAGCCTGAAATGTCAGAAAACGGCGTTTCAGCACTTAACAAACTTTGTTCTGGCAATGCAAGCTGAAACTCGGCCAAAAATTAAAATTGCAGTCTGTGCATGAATAAAACCTATTTTTCAACACAGAGAAACATATCTGAAGGTGTTAGAAGTGTTTTGCATGATTTTTGAAGTTAGAGCCTGAAATGTCAGAAAACAGCGTTTCAGCACATAACAAACTTGGTTCTGGTAATGCAAGCTGAAACTCGGCCAAAAATTAAAATTGCAGTCTGTGCATGAATAAAACCTATTTTGCAACACAGAGAAACATATCTGAAGGTGTTAGAAGTGTTTTGCATGATTTTTGAAGTTAGAGCCTGAAATGTCAGAAAACGGCGTTTCAGTACATAACAAACTCGGTTCAGGCAATGCAAGCTGAAACTCGGCCAAAAATTAAAATTGCAGTCTGTGCATGAATAAAACCTATTTTTCAACACAGAGAAACATATCTGAAGGTGTTAGAAATGTTTTGCATGATTTTTGAAGTTAGAGCCTGAAATGTCAGAAAACAGCGTTTCAGCACATAACAAACTTGGTTCTGGTAATAAAAGCTGAAACTCGGCCAAAAATTAAAATTGCAGTCTGTGCATGAATAAAACCTATTTTGCAACACAGAGAAACATATCTGAAGGTGTTAGAAGTGTTTTGCATGATTTTTGAAGTTAGAGCCTGAAATGTCAGAAAACGGCGTTTCAGCACATAACAAACTCGGTTCAGGCAATGCAAGCTGAAACTCGGCCAAAAATTAAAATTGCAGTCTGTGCATGAATAAAACCTATTTTGCAACACAGAGAAACATATCTGAAGGTGTTAGAAGTGTTTTGCATGATTTTTGAAGTTAGAGCCTGAAACGTCAGAAAACGGCGTTTCAGCACATAACAAACTTGGTTCTGGCAATGCAAGCTGAAACTCGGTCCAAAATTAAAATTGCAGTCTGTGCATGAATAAAACCTATTTTGCAACACAGAGAAACATATCTGAAGGTGTTAGAAGTGTTTTGCATGATTTTTGAAGTTAGAGCCTCAAATGTCAGAAAAAGGCTTTTCAGCACATAACAAACTTGGTTCTGGCAATGCAAGCTGAAACTCGGCCCAAAATTAAAATTGCAGTCTGTGCATGAATAAAACCTTTTTTGCAACACAGAGAAACATATCTGAAGGTGTTAGAAGTGTTTTGCATGATTTTTTAAGTTAGAGCCTGAAATGTCAGAAAACAGCGTTTCAGCACATAACAAACTTGGTTCTGGTAATGCAAGCTGAAACTCGGCCAAAAATTAAAATTGCAGTCTGTGCATGAATAAAACCTATTTTGCAACACAGAGAAACATATCTGAAGGTGTTAGAAGTGTTTTGCATGATTTTTGAAGTTAGAGCCTGAAATGTCAGAAAACAGCGTTTCAGCACTTAACAAACTTGGTTCTGGCAATGCAAGCTGAAACTCGGTCCAAAATTAAAATTGCAGTCTGTGCATGAATAAAACCTATTTTGCAACACAGAGAAACATATCTGAACGTGTTAGAAGTGTTTTGCATGATTTTTGAAGTTAGAGCCTGAAATGTCAGAAAAAGGCTTTTCAGCACATATCAAACTTGGTTCTGGCAATGCAAGCTGAAACTCGGTCCAAAATTAAAATTGCAGTCTGTGCATGAATAAAACCTATTTTGCAACACAGAGAAACATATCTGAAGGTGTTAGAAGTGTTTTGCATGATTTTTGAAGTTAGAGCCTGAAATGTCAGAAAACGGCGTTTCAGCACATAACAAACTCGGTTCAGGCAATGCAAGCTGAAACTCGGCCAAAAATTAAAATTGCAGTCTGTGCATGAATAAAACCTATTTTGCAACACAGAGAAACATATCTGAAGGTGTTAGAAGTGTTTTGCATGATTTTTGAAGTTAGAGCCTGAAATGTCAGAAAACGACGTTTTAGCACATAACAAACTTGGTTCAGGCAATGCAAGCTGAAACTCGGCCCAAAATTAAAATTGCAGTCTGTGCATGAATAAAACCTATTTTGCAACACAGAGAAACATATTTGAAGGTGTTAGAAGTGTTTTGCATGATTTTTGAAGTTAGAGCCTGAAATGTCAGAAAACGGCGTTTCAGCACTTAACAAACTTGGTTCAGGCAATGCAAGCTGAAACTCGGCCCAAAATTAAAATTGCAGTCTGTGCATGAATAAAACCTATTTTGCAACACAGAGAAACATATCTGAAGGTGTTAGAAGTGTTTTGCATGATTTTTGAAGTTAGAGCCTGAAATGTCAGAAAACGGCGTTTCAGCACTTAACAAACTTGGTTCAGGCAATGCAAGCTGAAACTCGGCCAAAAATTAAAATTGCAGTCTGTGCATGAATAAAACCTATTTTGCAACACAGAGAAACATATCTGAAGGTGTTAGAAGTGTTTTGCATGATTTTTGAAGTTAGAGCCTGAAATGTCAGAAAACAGCGTTTCAGCACATAACAAACTTGGTTCTGGTAATAAAAGCTGAAACTCGGCCCAAAATTAAAATTGCAGTCTGTGCATGAATAAAACCTATTTTGCAACACAGAGAAACATATCTGAAGGTGTTAGAAGTGTTTTGCATGATTTTTGAAGTTAGAGCCTGAAATGTCAGAAAACGGCGTTTCAGCACATAACAAACTCGGTTCAGGCAATGCAAGCTGAAACTCGGCCAAAAATTAAAATTGCAGTCTGTGCATGAATAAAACCTATTTTGCAACACAGAGAAACATATCTGAAGGTGTTAGAAGTGTTTTGCATGATTTTTGAAGTTAGAGCCTGAAATGTCAGAAAACGGCGTTTCAGCACATAACAAACTTGGTTCTGGCAATGCAAGCTGAAACTCGGTCCAAAATTAAAATTGCAGTCTGTGCATGAATAAAACCTATTTTGCAACACAGAGAAACATATCTGAAGGTGTTAGAAGTGTTTTGCATGATTTTTGAAGTTAGAGCCTGAAATGTCAGAAAAAGGCTTTTCAGCACATAACAAACTTGGTTCTGGCAATGCAAGCTGAAACTCGGCCCAAAATTAAAATAGCAGTCTGTGCATGAATAAAACCTATTTTGCAACACAGAGAAACATATCTGAAGGTGTTAGAAGTGTTTTGCATGATTTTTGAAGTTAGAGCCTGAAATGTCAGAAAACAGCGTTTCAGCACTTAACAAACTTGGTTCTGGCAATGCAAGCTGAAACTCGGTCCAAAATTAAAATTGCAGTCTGTGCATGAATAAAACCTATTTTGCAACACAGAGAAACATATCTGAAGGTGTTAGAAGTGTTTTGCATGATTTTTGAAGTTAGAGCCTGAAATGTCAGAAAACGGCGTTTCAGCACATAACAAACTCGGTTCAGGCAATGCAAGCTGAAACTCGGCCAAAAATTAAAATTGCAGTCTGTGCATGAATAAAACCTATTTTTCAACACAGAGAAACATATCTGAAGGTGTTAGAAGTGTTTTGCATGATTTTTGAAGTTAGAGCCTGAAATGTCAGAAAACAGCGTTTCAGCACATAACAAACTTGGTTCTGGTAATAAAAGCTGAAACTCGGCCAAAAATTAAAATTGCAGTCTGTGCATGAATAAAACCTATTTTGCAACACAGAGAATCATATCTGAAGGTGTTAGAAGTGTTTTGCATGATTTTTGAAGTTAGAGCCTGAAATGTCAGAAAACCGCGTTTCAGCACATAACAAACTCGGTTCAGGCAATGCAAGCTGAAACTCGGCCAAAAAGTAAAATTGCAGTCTGTGCATGAATAAAACCTATTTTTCAACACAGAGAAACATATCTGAAGGTGTTAGAAGTGTTTTGCATGATTTTTGAAGTTAGAGCCTGAAATGTCAGAAAACGGCGTTTCAGCACATAACAAACTTGGTTCAGGCAATGCAAGCTGAAACTCGGTCCAAAATTAAAATTGCAGTCTGTGCATGAATAAAACCTATTTTTCAACACAGAGAAACATATCTGAAGGTGTTAGAAGTGTTTTGCATGATTTTTGAAGTTAGAGCCTGAAATGTCAGAAAACAGCGTTTCAGCACATAACAAACTTGGTTCTGGTAATGCAAGCTGAAACTCGGCCAAAAATTAAAATTGCAGTCTGTGCATGAATAAAACCTATTTTGCAACACAGAGAAACATATCTGAAGGTGTTAGAAGTGTTTTGCATGATTTTTGAAGTTAGAGCCTGAAATGTCAGAAAACAGCGTTTCAGCACTTAACAAACTTGGTTCTGGCAATGCAAGCTGAAACTCGGTCCAAAATTAAAATTGCAGTCTGTGCATGAATAAAACCTATTTTGCAACACAGAGAAACATATCTGAAGGTGTTAGAAGTGTTTTGCATGATTTTTGAAGTTAGAGCCTGAAATGTCAGAAAAAGGCTTTTCAGCACATAACAAACTTGGTTCTGGCAATGCAAGCTGAAACTCGGTCCAAAATTAAAATTGCAGTCTGTGCATGAATAAAACCTATTTTGCAACACAGAGAAACAAATCTGAAGGTGTTAGAAGTGTTTTGCATGATTTTTGAAGCTAGAGCCTGAAATGTCAGAAAAAGGCTTTTCAGCACATAACAAACTTGGTTCAGGCAATGCAAGCTGAAACTCGGCCCAAAATTAAAATTGCAGTCTGTGCATGAATAAAACCTATTTTGCAACACAGAGAAACATATCTGAAGGTGTTAGAAGTGTTTTGCATGATTTTTGAAGTTAGAGCCTGAAATGTCAGAAAACAGCGTTTCAGCACATAACAAACTTGGTTCTGGTAATAAAAGCTGAAACTCGGCCAAAAATTAAAATTGCAGTCTGTGCATGAATAAAACCTATTTTGCAACACAGAGAAACATATCTGAAGGTGTTAGAAGTGTTTTGCATGATTTTTGAAGTTAGAGCCTGAAATGTCAGAAAACGGCGTTTCAGCACATAACAAACTCGGTTCAGGCAATGCAAGCTGAAACTCGGCCAAAAATTAAAATTGCAGTCTGTGCATGAATAAAACCTATTTTGCAACACAGAGAAACATATCTGAAGGTGTTAGAAGTGTTTTGCATGATTTTTGAAGTTAGAGCCTGAAATGTCAGAAAAAGGCTTTTCAGCACATAACAAACTTGGTTCAGGCAATGCAAGCTGAAACTCGGCCCAAAATTAAAATTGCAGTCTGTGCATGAATAAAACCTATTTTGCAACACAGAGAAACATATCTGAAGGTGTTAGAAGTGTTTTGCATGATTTTTGAAGTTAGAGCCTGAAATGTCAGAAAACGGCGTTTCAGCACTTAACAAACTTTGTTCTGGCAATGCAAGCTGAAACTCGGCCAAAAATTAAAATTGCAGTCTGTGCATGAATAAAACCTATTTTTCAACACAGAGAAACATATCTGAAGGTGTTAGAAGTGTTTTGCATGATTTTTGAAGTTAGAGCCTGAAATGTCAGAAAACAGCGTTTCAGCACATAACAAACTTGGTTCTGGTAATGCAAGCTGAAACTCGGCCAAAAATTAAAATTGCAGTCTGTGCATGAATAAAACCTATTTTGCAACACAGAGAAACATATCTGAAGGTGTTAGAAGTGTTTTGCATGATTTTTGAAGTTAGAGCCTGAAATGTCAGAAAACGGCGTTTCAGTACATAACAAACTCGGTTCAGGCAATGCAAGCTGAAACTCGGCCAAAAATTAAAATTGCAGTCTGTGCATGAATAAAACCTATTTTTCAACACAGAGAAACATATCTGAAGGTGTTAGAAGTGTTTTGCATGATTTTTGAAGTTAGAGCCTGAAATGTCAGAAAACAGCGTTTCAGCACATAACAAACTTGGTTCTGGTAATAAAAGCTGAAACTCGGCCAAAAATTAAAATTGCAGTCTGTGCATGAATAAAACCTATTTTGCAACACAGAGAAACATATCTGAAGGTGTTAGAAGTGTTTTGCATGATTTTTGAAGTTAGAGCCTGAAATGTCAGAAAACGGCGTTTCAGCACATAACAAACTCGGTTCAGGCAATGCAAGCTGAAACTCGGCCAAAAATTAAAATTGCAGTCTGTGCATGAATAAAACCTATTTTGCAACACAGAGAAACATATCTGAAGGTGTTAGAAGTGTTTTGCATGATTTTTGAAGTTAGAGCCTGAAACGTCAGAAAACGGCGTTTCAGCACATAACAAACTTGGTTCTGGCAATGCAAGCTGAAACTCGGTCCAAAATTAAAATTGCAGTCTGTGCATGAATAAAACCTATTTTGCAACACAGAGAAACATATCTGAAGGTGTTAGAAGTGTTTTGCATGATTTTTGAAGTTAGAGCCTCAAATGTCAGAAAACAGCGTTTCAGCACATAACAAACTTGGTTCTGGTAATGCAAGCTGAAACTCGGCCAAAAATTAAAATTGCAGTCTGTGCATGAATAAAACCTATTTTGCAACACAGAGAAACATATCTGAAGGTGTTAGAAGTGTTTTGCATGATTTTTGAAGTTAGAGCCTGAAATGTCAGAAAACAGCGTTTCAGCACTTAACAAACTTGGTTCTGGCAATGCAAGCTGAAACTCGGTCCAAAATTAAAATTGCAGTCTGTGCATGAATAAAACCTATTTTGCAACACAGAGAAACATATCTGAACGTGTTAGAAGTGTTTTGCATGATTTTTGAAGTTAGAGCCTGAAATGTCAGAAAAAGGCTTTTCAGCACATATCAAACTTGGTTCTGGCAATGCAAGCTGAAACTCGGTCCAAAATTAAAATTGCAGTCTGTGCATGAATAAAACCTATTTTGCAACACAGAGAAACATATCTGAAGGTGTTAGAAGTGTTTTGCATGATTTTTGAAGTTAGAGCCTGAAATGTCAGAAAACGGCGTTTCAGCACATAACAAACTCGGTTCAGGCAATGCAAGCTGAAACTCGGCCAAAAATTAAAATTGCAGTCTGTGCATGAATAAAACCTATTTTGCAACACAGAGAAACATATCTGAAGGTGTTAGAAGTGTTTTGCATGATTTTTGAAGTTAGAGCCTGAAATGTCAGAAAACGACGTTTTAGCACATAACAAACTTGGTTCAGGCAATGCAAGCTGAAACTCGGCCCAAAATTAAAATTGCAGTCTGTGCATGAATAAAACCTATTTTGCAACACAGAGAAACATATTTGAAGGTGTTAGAAGTGTTTTGCATGATTTTTGAAGTTAGAGCCTGAAATGTCAGAAAACGGCGTTTCAGCACTTAACAAACTTGGTTCTGGCAATGCAAGCTGAAACTCGGCCAAAAATTAAAATTGCAGTCTGTGCATGAATAAAACCTATTTTGCAACACAGAGAAACATATCTGAAGGTGTTAGAAGTGTTTTGCATGATTTTTGAAGTTAGAGCCTGAAATGTCAGAAAACAGCGTTTCAGCACATAACAAACTTGGTTCTGGTAATAAAAGCTGAAACTCGGCCAAAAATTAAAATTGCAGTCTGTGCATGAATAAAACCTATTTTGCAACACAGAGAAACATATCTGAAGGTGTTAGAAGTGTTTTGCATGATTTTTGAAGTTAGAGCCTGAAATGTCAGAAAACGGCGTTTCAGCACATAACAAACTCGGTTCAGGCAATGCAAGCTGAAACTCGGCCAAAAATTAAAATTGCAGTCTGTGCATGAATAAAACCTATTTTGCAACACAGAGAAACATATCTGAAGGTGTTAGAAGTGTTTTGCATGATTTTTGAAGTTAGAGCCTGAAATGTCAGAAAACGGCGTTTCAGCACATAACAAACTTGGTTCTGGCAATGCAAGCTGAAACTCGGTCCAAAATTAAAATTGCAGTCTGTGCATGAATAAAACCTATTTTGCAACACAGAGAAACATATCTGAAGGTGTTAGAAGTGTTTTGCATGATTTTTGAAGTTAGAGCCTGAAATGTCAGAAAAAGGCTTTTCAGCACATAACAAACTTGGTTCTGGCAATGCAAGCTGAAACTCGGCCCAAAATTAAAATAGCAGTCTGTGCATGAATAAAACCTATTTTGCAACACAGAGAAACATATCTGAAGGTGTTAGAAGTGTTTTGCATGATTTTTGAAGTTAGAGCCTGAAATGTCAGAAAACAGCGTTTCAGCACATAACAAACTTGGTTCTGGTAATGCAAGCTGAAACTAGGCCAAAAATTAAAATTGCAGTCTGTGCATGAATAAAACCTATTTTGCAACACAGAGAAACATATCTGAAGGTGTTAGAAGTGTTTTGCATGATTTTTGAAGTTAGAGCCTGAAATGTCAGAAAACAGCGTTTCAGCACTTAACAAACTTGGTTCTGGCAATGCAAGCTGAAACTCGGTCCAAAATTAAAATTGCAGTCTGTGCATGAATAAAACCTATTTTGCAACACAGAGAAACATATCTGAAGGTGTTAGAAGTGTTTTGCATGATTTTTGAAGTTAGAGCCTGAAATGTCAGAAAACGGCGTTTCAGCACATAACAAACTCGGTTCAGGCAATGCAAGCTGAAACTCGGCCAAAAATTAAAATTGCAGTCTGTGCATGAATAAAACCTATTTTTCAACACAGAGAAACATATCTGAAGGTGTTAGAAGTGTTTTGCATGATTTTTGAAGTTAGAGCCTGAAATGTCAGAAAACAGCGTTTCAGCACATAACAAACTTGGTTCTGGTAATAAAAGCTGAAACTCGGCCAAAAATTAAAATTGCAGTCTGTGCATGAATAAAACCTATTTTGCAACACAGAGAATCATATCTGAAGGTGTTAGAAGTGTTTTGCATGATTTTTGAAGTTAGAGCCTGAAATGTCAGAAAACCGCGTTTCAGCACATAACAAACTCGGTTCAGGCAATGCAAGCTGAAACTCGGCCAAAAAGTAAAATTGCAGTCTGTGCATGAATAAAACCTATTTTTCAACACAGAGAAACATATCTGAAGGTGTTAGAAGTGTTTTGCATGATTTTTGAAGTTAGAGCCTGAAATGTCAGAAAACGGCGTTTCAGCACATAACAAACTTGGTTCAGGCAATGCAAGCTGAAACTCGGCCCAAAATTAAAATTGCAGTCTGTGCATGAATAAAACCTATTTTTCAACACAGAGAAACATATCTGAAGGTGTTAGAAGTGTTTTGCATGATTTTTGAAGTTAGAGCCTGAAATGTCAGAAAACGGCGTTTCAGCACATAACAAACTTGGTTCAGGCAATGCAAGCTGAAACTCGGTCCAAAATTAAAATTGCAGTCTGTGCATGAATAAAACCTATTTTTCAACACAGAGAAACATATCTGAAGGTGTTAGAAGTGTTTTGCATGATTTTTGAAGTTAGAGCCTGAAATGTCAGAAAACAGCGTTTCAGCACATAACAAACTTGGTTCTGGTAATGCAAGCTGAAACTCGGCCAAAAATTAAAATTGCAGTCTGTGCATGAATAAAACCTATTTTGCAACACAGAGAAACATATCTGAAGGTGTTAGAAGTGTTTTGCATGATTTTTGAAGTTAGAGCCTGAAATGTCAGAAAAAGGCTTTTCAGCACATAACAAACTTGGTTCTGGCAATGCAAGCTGAAACTCGGCCCAAAATTAAAATAGCAGTCTGTGCATGAATAAAACCTATTTTGCAACACAGAGAAACATATCTGAAGGTGTTAGAAGTGTTTTGCATGATTTTTGAAGTTAGAGCCTGAAATGTCAGAAAACAGCGTTTCAGCACATAACAAACTTGGTTCTGGTAATGCAAGCTGAAACTCGGCCAAAAATTAAAATTGCAGTCTGTGCATGAATAAAACCTATTTTGCAACACAGAGAAACATATCTGAAGGTGTTAGAAGTGTTTTGCATGATTTTTGAAGTTAGAGCCTGAAATGTCAGAAAACAGCGTTTCAGCACTTAACAAACTTGGTTCTGGCAATGCAAGCTGAAACTCGGTCCAAAATTAAAATTGCAGTCTGTGCATGAATAAAACCTATTTTGCAACACAGAGAAACATATCTGAAGGTGTTAGAAGTGTTTTGCATGATTTTTGAAGTTAGAGCCTGAAATGTCAGAAAACGGCGTTTCAGCACATAACAAACTCGGTTCAGGCAATGCAAGCTGAAACTCGGCCAAAAATTAAAATTGCAGTCTGTGCATGAATAAAACCTATTTTTCAACACAGAGAAACATATCTGAAGGTGTTAGAAGTGTTTTGCATGATTTTTGAAGTTAGAGCCTGAAATGTCAGAAAACAGCGTTTCAGCACATAACAAACTTGGTTCTGGTAATAAAAGCTGAAACTCGGCCAAAAATTAAAATTGCAGTCTGTGCATGAATAAAACCTATTTTGCAACACAGAGAATCATATCTGAAGGTGTTAGAAGTGTTTTGCATGATTTTTGAAGTTAGAGCCTGAAATGTCAGAAAACCGCGTTTCAGCACATAACAAACTCGGTTCAGGCAATGCAAGCTGAAACTCGACCAAAAAGTAAAATTGCAGTCTGTGCATGAATAAAACCTATTTTTCAACACAGAGAAACATATCTGAAGGTGTTAGAAGTGTTTTGCATGATTTTTGAAGTTAGAGCCTGAAATGTCAGAAAACGGCGTTTCAGCACATAACAAACTTGGTTCAGGCAGTGCAAGCTGAAACTCGGCCCAAAATTAAAATTGCAGTCTGTGCATGAATAAAACCTATTTTTCAACACAGAGAAACATATCTGAAGGTGTTAGAAGTGTTTTGCATGATTTTTGAAGTTAGAGCCTGAAATGTCAGAAAACGGCGTTTCAGCACATAACAAACTTGGTTCAGGCAATGCAAGCTGAAACTCGGCCCAAAATTAAAATTGCAGTCTGTGCATGAATAAAACCTATTTTTCAACACAGAGAAACATATCTGAAGGTGTTAGAAGTGTTTTGCATGATTTTTGAAGTTAGAGCCTGAAATGTCAGAAAACAGCGTTTCAGCACATAACAAACTTGGTTCTGGTAATGCAAGCTGAAACTCGGCCAAAAATTAAAATTGCAGTCTGTGCATGAATAAAACCTATTTTGCAACACAGAGAAACATATCTGAAGGTGTTAGAAGTGTTTTGCATGATTTTTGAAGTTAGAGCCTGAAATGTCAGAAAAAGGCTTTTCAGCACATAACAAACTTGGTTCTGGCAATGCAAGCTGAAACTCGGTCCAAAATTAAAATTGCAGTCTGTGCATGAATAAAACCTATTTTGCAACACAGAGAAACAAATCTGAAGGTGTTAGAAGTGTTTTGCATGATTTTTGAAGCTAGAGCCTGAAATGTCAGAAAAAGGCTTTTCAGCACATAACAAACTTGGTTCAGGCAATGCAAGCTGAAACTCGGCCCAAAATTAAAATTGCAGTCTGTGCATGAATAAAACCTATTTTGCAACACAGAGAAACATATCTGAAGGTGTTAGAAGTGTTTTGCATGATTTTTGAAGTTAGAGCCTGAAATGTCAGAAAACAGCGTTTCAGCACATAACAAACTTGGTTCTGGTAATAAAAGCTGAAACTCGGCCAAAAATTAAAATTGCAGTCTGTGCATGAATAAAACCTATTTTGCAACACAGAGAAACATATCTGAAGGTGTTAGAAGTGTTTTGCATGATTTTTGAAGTTAGAGCCTGAAATGTCAGAAAACAGCGTTTCAGCACTTAACAAACTTGGTTCTGGCAATGCAAGCTGAAACTCGGTCCAAAATTAAAATTGCAGTCTGTGCATGAATAAAACCTATTTTGCAACACAGAGAAACATATCTGAACGTGTTAGAAGTGTTTTGCATGATTTTTGAAGTTAGAGCCTGAAATGTCAGAAAAAGGCTTTTCAGCACATATCAAACTTGGTTCTGGCAATGCAAGCTGAAACTCGGTCCAAAATTAAAATTGCAGTCTGTGCATGAATAAAACCTATTTTGCAACACAGAGAAACATATCTGAAGGTGTTAGAAGTGTTTTGCATGATTTTTGAAGTTAGAGCCTGAAATGTCAGAAAACGGCGTTTCAGCACATAACAAACTCGGTTCAGGCAATGCAAGCTGAAACTCGGCCAAAAATGAAAATTGCAGTCTGTGCATGAATAAAACCTATTTTGCAACACAGAGAAACATATCTGAAGGTGTTAGAAGTGTTTTGCATGATTTTTGAAGTTAGAGCCTGAAATGTCAGAAAACAGCGTTTCAGCACTTAACAAACTTGGTTCTGGCAATGCAAGCTGAAACTCGGTCCAAAATTAAAATTGCAGTCTGTGCATGAATAAAACCTATTTTGCAACACAGAGAAACATATCTGAAGGTGTTAGAAGTGTTTTGCATGATTTTTGAAGTTAGAGCCTGAAATGTCAGAAAACGGCGTTTCAGCACATAACAAACTCGGTTCAGGCAATGCAAGCTGAAACTCGGCCAAAAATTAAAATTGCAGTCTGTGCATGAATAAAACCTATTTTTCAACACAGAGAAACATATCTGAAGGTGTTAGAAGTGTTTTGCATGATTTTTGAAGTTAGAGCCTGAAATGTCAGAAAACAGCGTTTCAGCACATAACAAACTTGGTTCTGGTAATAAAAGCTGAAACTCGGCCAAAAATTAAAATTGCAGTCTGTGCATGAATAAAACCTATTTTGCAACACAGAGAATCATATCTGAAGGTGTTAGAAGTGTTTTGCATGATTTTTGAAGTTAGAGCCTGAAATGTCAGAAAACCGCGTTTCAGCACATAACAAACTCGGTTCAGGCAATGCAAGCTGAAACTCGGCCAAAAAGTAAAATTGCAGTCTGTGCATGAATAAAACCTATTTTTCAACACAGAGAAACATATCTGAAGGTGTTAGAAGTGTTTTGCATGATTTTTGAAGTTAGAGCCTGAAATGTCAGAAAACGGCGTTTCAGCACATAACAAACTTGGTTCAGGCAATGCAAGCTGAAACTCGGCCCAAAATTAAAATTGCAGTCTGTGCATGAATAAAACCTATTTTTCAACACAGAGAAACATATCTGAAGGTGTTAGAAGTGTTTTGCATGATTTTTGAAGTTAGAGCCTGAAATGTCAGAAAACGGCGTTTCAGCACATAACAAACTTGGTTCAGGCAATGCAAGCTGAAACTCGGTCCAAAATTAAAATTGCAGTCTGTGCATGAATAAAACCTATTTTTCAACACAGAGAAACATATCTGAAGGTGTTAGAAGTGTTTTGCATGATTTTTGAAGTTAGAGCCTGAAATGTCAGAAAACAGCGTTTCAGCACATAACAAACTTGGTTCTGGTAATGCAAGCTGAAACTCGGCCAAAAATTAAAATTGCAGTCTGTGCATGAATAAAACCTATTTTGCAACACAGAGAAACATATCTGAAGGTGTTAGAAGTGTTTTGCATGATTTTTGAAGTTAGAGCCTGAAATGTCAGAAAAAGGCTTTTCAGCACATAACAAACTTGGTTCTGGCAATGCAAGCTGAAACTCGGTCCAAAATTAAAATTGCAGTCTGTGCATGAATAAAACCTATTTTGCAACACAGAGAAACAAATCTGAAGGTGTTAGAAGTGTTTTGCATGATTTTTGAAGCTAGAGCCTGAAATGTCAGAAAAAGGCTTTTCAGCACATAACAAACTTGGTTCAGGCAATGCAAGCTGAAACTCGGCCCAAAATTAAAATTGCAGTCTGTGCATGAATAAAACCTATTTTGCAACACAGAGAAACATATCTGAAGGTGTTAGAAGTGTTTTGCATGATTTTTGAAGTTAGAGCCTGAAATGTCAGAAAACAGCGTTTCAGCACATAACAAACTTGGTTCTGGTAATAAAAGCTGAAACTCGGCCAAAAATTAAAATTGCAGTCTGTGCATGAATAAAACCTATTTTGCAACACAGAGAAACATATCTGAAGGTGTTAGAAGTGTTTTGCATGATTTTTGAAGTTAGAGCCTGAAATGTCAGAAAACAGCGTTTCAGCACTTAACAAACTTGGTTCTGGCAATGCAAGCTGAAACTCGGTCCAAAATTAAAATTGCAGTCTGTGCATGAATAAAACCTATTTTGCAACACAGAGAAACATATTTGAACGTGTTAGAAGTGTTTTGCATGATTTTTGAAGTTAGAGCCTGAAATGTCAGAAAAAGGCTTTTCAGCACATATCAAACTTGGTTCTGGCAATGCAAGCTGAAACTCGGTCCAAAATTAAAATTGCAGTCTGTGCATGAATAAAACCTATTTTGCAACACAGAGAAACATATCTGAAGGTGTTAGAAGTGTTTTGCATGATTTTTGAAGTTAGAGCCTGAAATGTCAGAAAACGGCGTTTCAGCACATAACAAACTCGGTTCAGGCAATGCAAGCTGAAACTCGGCCAAAAATTAAAATTGCAGTCTGTGCATGAATAAAACCTATTTTGCAACACAGAGAAACATATCTGAAGGTGTTAGAAGTGTTTTGCATGATTTTTGAAGTTAGAGCCTGAAATGTCAGAAAACGACGTTTTAGCACATAACAAATTTGGTTCAGGCAATGCAAGCTGAAACTCGGCCCAAAATTAAAATTGCAGTCTGTGCATGAATAAAACCTATTTTGCAACACAGAGAAACATATTTGAAGGTGTTAGAAGTGTTTTGCATGATTTTTGAAGTTAGAGCCTGAAATGTCAGAAAACGGCGTTTCAGCACTTAACAAACTTGGTTCTGGCAATGCAAGCTGAAACTCGGCCAAAAATTAAAATTGCAGTCTGTGCATGAATAAAACCTATTTTGCAACACAGAGAAACATATCTGAAGGTGTTAGAAGTGTTTTGCATGATTTTTGAAGTTAGAGCCTGAAATGTCAGAAAACAGCGTTTCAGCACATAACAAACTTGGTTCTGGTAATAAAAGCTGAAACTCGGCCAAAAATTAAAATTGCAGTCTGTGCATGAATAAAACCTATTTTGCAACACAGAGAAACATATCTGAAGGTGTTAGAAGTGTTTTGCATGATTTTTGAAGTTAGAGCCTGAAATGTCAGAAAACGGCGTTTCAGCACATAACAAACTCGGTTCAGGCAATGCAAGCTGAAACTCGGCCAAAAATTAAAATTGCAGTCTGTGCATGAATAAAACCTATTTTGCAACACAGAGAAACATATCTGAAGGTGTTAGAAGTGTTTTGCATGATTTTTGAAGTTAGAGCCTGAAATGTCAGAAAACGGCGTTTCAGCACATAACAAACTTGGTTCTGGCAATGCAAGCTGAAACTCGGTCCAAAATTAAAATTGCAGTCTGTGCATGAATAAAACCTATTTTGCAACACAGAGAAACATATCTGAAGGTGTTAGAAGTGTTTTGCATGATTTTTGAAGTTAGAGCCTGAAATGTCAGAAAAAGGCTTTTCAGCACATAACAAACTTGGTTCTGGCAATGCAAGCTGAAACTCGGCCCAAAATTAAAATAGCAGTCTGTGCATGAATAAAACCTATTTTGCAACACAGAGAAACATATCTGAAGGTGTTAGAAGTGTTTTGCATGATTTTTGAAGTTAGAGCCTGAAATGTCAGAAAACAGCGTTTCAGCACATAACAAACTTGGTTCTGGTAATGCAAGCTGAAACTCGGCCAAAAATTAAAATTGCAGTCTGTGCATGAATAAAACCTATTTTGCAACACAGAGAAACATATCTGAAGGTGTTAGAAGTGTTTTGCATGATTTTTGAAGTTAGAGCCTGAAATGTCAGAAAACAGCGTTTCAGCACTTAACAAACTTGGTTCTGGCAATGCAAGCTGAAACTCGGTCCAAAATTAAAATTGCAGTCTGTGCATGAATAAAACCTATTTTGCAACACAGAGAAACATATCTGAAGGTGTTAGAAGTGTTTTGCATGATTTTTGAAGTTAGAGCCTGAAATGTCAGAAAACGGCGTTTCAGCACATAACAAACTCGGTTCAGGCAATGCAAGCTGAAACTCGGCCAAAAATTAAAATTGCAGTCTGTGCATGAATAAAACCTATTTTTCAACACAGAGAAACATATCTGAAGGTGTTAGAAGTGTTTTGCATGATTTTTGAAGTTAGAGCCTGAAATGTCAGAAAACAGCGTTTCAGCACATAACAAACTTGGTTCTGGTAATAAAAGCTGAAACTCGGCCAAAAATTAAAATTGCAGTCTGTGCATGAATAAAACCTATTTTGCAACACAGAGAATCATATCTGAAGGTGTTAGAAGTGTTTTGCATGATTTTTGAAGTTAGAGCCTGAAATGTCAGAAAACCGCGTTTCAGCACATAACAAACTCGGTTCAGGCAATGCAAGCTGAAACTCGGCCAAAAAGTAAAATTGCAGTCTGTGCATGAATAAAACCTATTTTTCAACACAGAGAAACATATCTGAAGGTGTTAGAAGTGTTTTGCATGATTTTTGAAGTTAGAGCCTGAAATGTCAGAAAACGGCGTTTCAGCACATAACAAACTTGGTTCAGGCAATGCAAGGTGAAACTCGGTCCAAAATTAAAATTGCAGTCTGTGCATGAATAAAACCTATTTTTCAACACAGAGAAACATATCTGAAGGTGTTAGAAGTGTTTTGCATGATTTTTGAAGTTAGAGCCTGAAATGTCAGAAAACAGCGTTTCAGCACATAACAAACTTGGTTCTGGTAATGCAAGCTGAAACTCGGCCAAAAATTAAAATTGCAGTCTGTGCATGAATAAAACCTATTTTGCAACACAGAGAAACATATCTGAAGGTGTTAGAAGTGTTTTGCATGATTTTTGAAGTTAGAGCCTGAAATGTCAGAAAAAGGCTTTTCAGCACATAACAAACTTGGTTCTGGCAATGCAAGCTGAAACTCGGTCCAAAATTAAAATTGCAGTCTGTGCATGAATAAAACCTATTTTGCAACACAGAGAAACAAATCTGAAGGTGTTAGAAGTGTTTTGCATGATTTTTGAAGCTAGAGCCTGAAATGTCAGAAAAAGGCTTTTCAGCACATAACAAACTTGGTTCAGGCAATGCAAGCTGAAACTCGGCCCAAAATTAAAATTGCAGTCTGTGCATGAATAAAACCTATTTTGCAACACAGAGAAACATATCTGAAGGTGTTAGAAGTGTTTTGCATGATTTTTGAAGTTAGAGCCTGAAATGTCAGAAAACAGCGTTTCAGCACATAACAAACTTGGTTCTGGTAATAAAAGCTGAAACTCGGCCAAAAATTAAAATTGCAGTCTGTGCATGAATAAAACCTATTTTGCAACACAGAGAAACATATCTGAAGGTGTTAGAAGTGTTTTGCATGATTTTTGAAGTTAGAGCCTGAAATGTCAGAAAACGGCGTTTCAGCACATAACAAACTCGGTTCAGGCAATGCAAGCTGAAACTCGGCCAAAAATTAAAATTGCAGTCTGTGCATGAATAAAACCTATTTTGCAACACAGAGAAACATATCTGAAGGTGTTAGAAGTGTTTTGCATGATTTTTGAAGTTAGAGCCTGAAATGTCAGAAAAAGGCTTTTCAGCACATAACAAACTTGGTTCTGGCAATGCAAGCTGAAACTCGGCCCAAAATTAAAATTGCAGTCTGTGCATGAATAAAACCTATTTTGCAACACAGAGAAACATATCTGAAGGTGTTAGAAGTGTTTTGCATGATTTTTGAAGTTAGAGCCTGAAATGTCAGAAAACAGCGTTTCAGCACTTAACAAACTTGGTTCTGGCAATGCAAGCTGAAACTCGGTCCAAAATTAAAATTGCAGTCTGTGCATGAATAAAACCTATTTTGCAACACAGAGAAACATATCTGAAGGTGTTAGAAGTGTTTTGCATGATTTTTGAAGTTAGAGCCTGAAATGTCAGAAAACGGCGTTTTCAGCACATAACAAACTCGGTTCAGGCAATGCAAGCTGAAACTCGGCCAAAAATTAAAATTGCAGTCTGTGCATGAATAAAACCTATTTTTCAACACAGAGAAACATATCTGAAGGTGTTAGAAGTGTTTTGCATGATTTTTGAAGTTAGAGCCTGAAATGTCAGAAAACCGCGTTTCAGCACATAACAAACTCGGTTCAGGCAATGCAAGCTGAAACTCGGCCAAAAATTAAAATTGCAGTCTGTGCATGAATAAAACCTATTTTTCAACACAGAGAAACATATCTGAAGGTGTTAGAAGTGTTTTGCATGATTTTTGAAGTTAGAGCCTGAAATGTCAGAAAACGGCGTTTCAGCACATAACAAACTTGGTTCAGGCAATGCAAGCTGAAACTCGGCCCAAAATTAAAATTGCAGTCTGTGCATGAATAAAACCTATTTTTCAACACAGAGAAACATATCTGAAGGTGTTAGAAGTGTTTTGCATGATTTTTGAAGTTAGAGCCTGAAATGTCAGAAAACAGCGTTTCAGCACTTAACAAACTTGGTTCTGGCAATGCAAGCTGAAACTCGGTCCAAAATTAAAATTGCAGTCTGTGCATGAATAAAACCTATTTTGCAACACAGAGAAACATATCTGAAGGTGTTAGAAGTGTTTTGCATGATTTTTGAAGTTAGAGCCTGAAATGTCAGAAAACGGCGTTTCAGGACATAACAAACTCGGTTCAGGCAATGCAAGCTGAAACTCGGCCAAAAATTAAAATTGCAGTCTGTGCATGAATAAAACCTATTTTTCAACACAGAGAAACATATCTGAAGGTGTTAGAAGTGTTTTGCATGATTTTTGAAGTTAGAGCCTGAAATGTCAGAAAACAGCGTTTCAGCACATAACAAACTTGGTTCTGGTAATAAAAGCTGAAACTCGGCCAAAAATTAAAATTGCAGTCTGTGCATGAATAAAACCTATTTTGCAACACAGAGAATCATATCTGAAGGTGTTAGAAGTGTTTTGCATGATTTTTGAAGTTAGAGCCTGAAATGTCAGAAAACCGCGTTTCAGCACATAACAAACTCGGTTCAGGCAATGCAAGCTGAAACTCGGCCAAAAAGTAAAATTGCAGTCTGTGCATGAATAAAACCTATTTTTCAACACAGAGAAACATATCTGAAGGTGTTAGAAGTGTTTTGCATGATTTTTGAAGTTAGAGCCTGAAATGTCAGAAAACGGCGTTTCAGCACATAACAAACTTGGTTCAGGCAATGCAAGCTGAAACTCGGCCCAAAATTAAAATTGCAGTCTGTGCATGAATAAAACCTATTTTTCAACACAGAGAAACATATCTGAAGGTGTTAGAAGTGTTTTGCATGATTTTTGAAGTTAGAGCCTGAAATGTCAGAAAACGGCGTTTCAGCACATAACAAACTTGGTTCAGGCAATGCAAGCTGAAACTCGGTCCAAAATTAAAATTGCAGTCTGTGCATGAATAAAACCTATTTTTCAACACAGAGAAACATATCTGAAGGTGTTAGAAGTGTTTTGCATGATTTTTGAAGTTAGAGCCTGAAATGTCAGAAAACAGCGTTTCAGCACATAACAAACTTGGTTCTGGTAATGCAAGCTGAAACTCGGCCAAAAATTAAAATTGCAGTCTGTGCATGAATAAAACCTATTTTGCAACACAGAGAAACATATCTGAAGGTGTTAGAAGTGTTTTGCGTGATTTTTGAAGTTAGAGCCTGAAATGTCAGAAAAAGGCTTTTCAGCACATAACAAACTTGGTTCTGGCAATGCAAGCTGAAACTCGGTCCAAAATTAAAATTGCAGTCTGTGCATGAATAAAACCTATTTTGCAACACAGAGAAACAAATCTGAAGGTGTTAGAAGTGTTTTGCATGATTTTTGAAGCTAGAGCCTGAAATGTCAGAAAAAGGCTTTTCAGCACATAACAAACTTGGTTCAGGCAATGCAAGCTGAAACTCGGCCCAAAATTAAAATTGCAGTCTGTGCATGAATAAAACCTATTTTGCAACACAGAGAAACATATCTGAAGGTGTTAGAAGTGTTTTGCATGATTTTTGAAGTTAGAGCCTGAAATGTCAGAAAACAGCGTTTCAGCACATAACAAACTTGGTTCTGGTAATAAAAGCTGAAACTCGGCCAAAAATTAAAATTGCAGTCTGTGCATGAATAAAACCTATTTTGCAACACAGAGAAACATATCTGAAGGTGTTAGAAGTGTTTTGCATGATTTTTGAAGTTAGAGCCTGAAATGTCAGAAAACGGCGTTTCAGCACATAACAAACTCGGTTCAGGCAATGCAAGCTGAAACTCGGCCAAAAATTAAAATTGCAGTCTGTGCATGAATAAAACCTATTTTGCAACACAGAGAAACATATCTGAAGGTGTTAGAAGTGTTTTGCATGATTTTTGAAGTTAGAGCCTGAAATGTCAGAAAACGGCGTTTTCAGCACATAACAAACTCGGTTCAGGCAATGCAAGCTGAAACTCGGCCAAAAATTAAAATTGCAGTCTGTGCATGAATAAAACCTATTTTTCAACACAGAGAAACATATCTGAAGGTGTTAGAAGTGTTTTGCATGATTTTTGAAGTTAGAGCCTGAAATGTCAGAAAACCGCGTTTCAGCACATAACAAACTCGGTTCAGGCAATGCAAGCTGAAACTCGGCCAAAAAGTAAAATTGCAGTCTGTGCATGAATAAAACCTATTTTTCAACACAGAGAAACATATCTGAAGGTGTTAGAAGTGTTTTGCATGATTTTTGAAGTTAGAGCCTGAAATGTCAGAAAACGGCGTTTCAGCACATAACAAACTTGGTTCAGGCAATGCAAGCTGAAACTCGGCCCAAAATTAAAATTGCAGTCTGTGCATGAATAAAACCTATTTTTCAACACAGAGAAACATATCTGAAGGTGTTAGAAGTGTTTTGCATGATTTTTGAAGTTAGAGCCTGAAATGTCAGAAAACGGCGTTTCAGCACATAACAAACTTGGTTCAGGCAATGCAAGCTGAAACTCGGTCCAAAATTAAAATTGCAGTCTGTGCATGAATAAAACCTATTTTTCAACACAGAGAAACATATCTGAAGGTGTTAGAAGTGTTTTGCATGATTTTTGAAGTTAGAGCCTGAAATGTCAGAAAACAGCGTTTCAGCACATAACAAACTTGGTTCTGGTAATGCAAGCTGAAACTCGGCCAAAAATTAAAATTGCAGTCTGTGCATGAATAAAACCTATTTTGCAACACAGAGAAACATATCTGAAGGTGTTAGAAGTGTTTTGCATGATTTTTGAAGTTAGAGCCTGAAATGTCAGAAAAAGGCTTTTCAGCACATAACAAACTTGGTTCTGGCAATGCAAGCTGAAACTCGGTCCAAAATTAAAATTGCAGTCTGTGCATGAATAAAACCTATTTTGCAACACAGAGAAACAAATCTGAAGGTGTTAGAAGTGTTTTGCATGATTTTTGAAGCTAGAGCCTGAAATGTCAGAAAAAGGCTTTTCAGCACATAACAAACTTGGTTCAGGCAATGCAAGCTGAAACTCGGCCCAAAATTAAAATTGCAGTCTGTGCATGAATAAAACCTATTTTGCAACACAGAGAAACATATCTGAAGGTGTTAGAAGTGTTTTGCATGATTTTTGAAGTTAGAGCCTGAAATGTCAGAAAACAGCGTTTCAGCACATAACAAACTTGGTTCTGGTAATAAAAGCTGAAACTCGGCCAAAAATTAAAATTGCAGTCTGTGCATGAATAAAACCTATTTTGCAACACAGAGAAACATATCTGAAGGTGTTAGAAGTGTTTTGCATGATTTTTGAAGTTAGAGCCTGAAATGTCAGAAAACGGCGTTTCAGCACATAACAAACTCGGTTCAGGCAATGCAAGCTGAAACTCGGCCAAAAATTAAAATTGCAGTCTGTGCATGAATAAAACCTATTTTGCAACACAGAGAAACATATCTGAAGGTGTTAGAAGTGTTTTGCATGATTTTTGAAGTTAGAGCCTGAAATGTCAGAAAAAGGCTTTTCAGCACATAACAAACTTGGTTCTGGCAATGCAAGCTGAAACTCGGCCCAAAATTAAAATTGCAGTCTGTGCATGAATAAAACCTATTTTGCAACACAGAGAAACATATCTGAAGGTGTTAGAAGTGTTTTGCATGATTTTTGAAGTTAGAGCCTGAAATGTCAGAAAACAGCGTTTCAGCACTTAACAAACTTGGTTCTGGCAATGCAAGCTGAAACTCGGTCCAAAATTAAAATTGCAGTCTGTGCATGAATAAAACCTATTTTGCAACACAGAGAAACATATCTGAAGGTGTTAGAAGTGTTTTGCATGATTTTTGAAGTTAGAGCCTGAAATGTCAGAAAACGGCGTTTTCAGCACATAACAAACTCGGTTCAGGCAATGCAAGCTGAAACTCGGCCAAAAATTAAAATTGCAGTCTGTGCATGAATAAAACCTATTTTTCAACACAGAGAAACATATCTGAAGGTGTTAGAAGTGTTTTGCATGATTTTTGAAGTTAGAGCCTGAAATGTCAGAAAACCGCGTTTCAGCACATAACAAACTCGGTTCAGGCAATGCAAGCTGAAACTCGGCCAAAAATTAAAATTGCAGTCTGTGCATGAATAAAACCTATTTTTCAACACAGAGAAACATATCTGAAGGTGTTAGAAGTGTTTTGCATGATTTTTGAAGTTAGAGCCTGAAATGTCAGAAAACGGCGTTTCAGCACATAACAAACTTGGTTCAGGCAATGCAAGCTGAAACTCGGCCCAAAATTAAAATTGCAGTCTGTGCATGAATAAAACCTATTTTTCAACACAGAGAAACATATCTGAAGGTGTTAGAAGTGTTTTGCATGATTTTTGAAGTTAGAGCCTGAAATGTCAGTAAACGGCGTTTCAGCACATAACAAACTTGGTTCAGGCAATGCAAGCTGAAACTCGGTCCAAAATTAAAATTGCAGTCTGTGCATGAATAAAACCTATTTTGCAACACAGAGAAACAAATCTGAAGGTGTTAGAAGTGTTTTGCATGATTTTTGAAGTTAGAGCCTGAAATGTCAGAAAACGGCGTTTCAGCACATAACAAACTTGGTTCAGGCAATGCAAGCTGAAACTCGGTCCAAAATTAAAATTGCAGTCTGTGCATGAATAAAACCTATTTTTCAACACAGAGAAACATATCTGAAGGTGTTAGAAGTGTTTTGCATGATTTTTGAAGTTAGAGCCTGAAATGTCAGAAAACAGCGTTTCAGCACATAACAAACTTGGTTCTGGTAATGCAAGCTGAAACTCGGCCAAAAATTAAAATTGCAGTCTGTGCATGAATAAAACCTATTTTGCAACACAGAGAAACATATCTGAAGGTGTTAGAAGTGTTTTGCATGATTTTTGAAGTTAGAGCCTGAAATGTCAGAAAACAGCGTTTCAGCACTTAACAAACTTGGTTCTGGCAATGCAAGCTGAAACTCGGTCCAAAATTAAAATTGCAGTCTGTGCATGAATAAAACCTATTTTGCAACACAGAGAAACATATCTGAAGGTGTTAGAAGTGTTTTGCATGATTTTTGAAGTTAGAGCCTGAAATGTCAGAAAAAGGCTTTTCAGCACATAACAAACTTGGTTCTGGCAATGCAAGCTGAAACTCGGTCCAAAATTAAAATTGCAGTCTGTGCATGAATAAAACCTATTTTGCAACACAGAGAAACAAATCTGAAGGTGTTAGAAGTGTTTTGCATGATTTTTGAAGCTAGAGCCTGAAATGTCAGAAAAAGGCTTTTCAGCACATAACAAACTTGGTTCAGGCAATGCAAGCTGAAACTCGGCCCAAAATTAAAATTGCAGTCTGTGCATGAATAAAACCTATTTTGCAACACAGAGAAACATATCTGAAGGTGTTAGAAGTGTTTTGCATGATTTTTGAAGTTAGAGCCTGAAATGTCAGAAAACAGCGTTTCAGCACATAACAAACTTGGTTCTGGTAATAAAAGCTGAAACTCGGCCAAAAATTAAAATTGCAGTCTGTGCATGAATAAAACCTATTTTGCAACACAGAGAAACATATCTGAAGGTGTTAGAAGTGTTTTGCATGATTTTTGAAGTTAGAGCCTGAAATGTCAGAAAACGGCGTTTCAGCACATAACAAACTCGGTTCAGGCAATGCAAGCTGAAACTCGGCCAAAAATTAAAATTGCAGTCTGTGCATGAATAAAACCTATTTTGCAACACAGAGAAACATATCTGAAGGTGTTAGAAGTGTTTTGCATGATTTTTGAAGTTAGAGCCTGAAATGTCAGAAAAAGGCTTTTCAGCACATAACAAACTTGGTTCTGGCAATGCAAGCTGAAACTCGGCCCAAAATTAAAATTGCAGTCTGTGCATGAATAAAACCTATTTTGCAACACAGAGAAACATATCTGAAGGTGTTAGAAGTGTTTTGCATGATTTTTGAAGTTAGAGCCTGAAATGTCAGAAAACAGCGTTTCAGCACTTAACAAACTTGGTTCTGGCAATGCAAGCTGAAACTCGGTCCAAAATTAAAATTGCAGTCTGTGCATGAATAAAACCTATTTTGCAACACAGAGAAACATATCTGAAGGTGTTAGAAGTGTTTTGCATGATTTTTGAAGTTAGAGCCTGAAATGTCAGAAAACGGCGTTTTCAGCACATAACAAACTCGGTTCAGGCAATGCAAGCTGAAACTCGGCCAAAAATTAAAATTGCAGTCTGTGCATGAATAAAACCTATTTTTCAACACAGAGAAACATATCTGAAGGTGTTAGAAGTGTTTTGCATGATTTTTGAAGTTAGAGCCTGAAATGTCAGAAAACAGCGTTTCAGCACATAACAAACTTGGTTCAGGCAATGCAAGCTGAAACTCGGTCCAAAATTAAAATTGCAGTCTGTGCATGAATAAAACCTATTTTGCAACACAGAGAAACAAATCTGAAGGTGTTAGAAGTGTTTTGCATGATTTTTGAAGTTAGAGCCTGAAATGTCAGAAAACGGCGTTTCAGCACATAACAAACTTGGTTCAGGCAATGCAAGCTGAAACTCGGCCCAAAATTAAAATTGCAGTCTGTGCATGAATAAAACCTATTTTTCAACACAGAGAAACATATCTGAAGGTGTTAGAAGTGTTTTGCATGATTTTTGAAGTTAGAGCCTGAAATGTCAGAAAACGGCGTTTCAGCACATAACAAACTTGGTTCAGGCAATGCAAGCTGAAACTCGGTCCAAAATTAAAATTGCAGTCTGTGCATGAATAAAACCTATTTTTCAACACAGAGAAACATATCTGAAGGTGTTAGAAGTGTTTTGCATGATTTTTGAAGTTAGAGCCTGAAATGTCAGAAAACAGCGTTTCAGCACATAACAAACTTGGTTCTGGTAATGCAAGCTGAAACTCGGCCAAAAATTAAAATTGCAGTCTGTGCATGAATAGAACCTATTTTGCAACACAGAGAAACATATCTGAAGGTGTTAGAAGTGTTTTGCATGATTTTTGAAGTTAGAGCCTGAAATGTCAGAAAACAGCGTTTCAGCACTTAACAAACTTGGTTCTGGCAATGCAAGCTGAAACTCGGTCCAAAATTAAAATTGCAGTCTGTGCATGAATAAAACCTATTTTGCAACACAGAGAAACATATCTGAAGGTGTTAGAAGTGTTTTGCATGATTTTTGAAGTTAGAGCCTGAAATGTCAGAAAAAGGCTTTTCAGCACATAACAAACTTGGTTCTGGCAATGCAAGCTGAAACTCGGTCCAAAATTAAAATTGCAGTCTGTGCATGAATAAAACCTATTTTGCAACACAGAGAAACAAATCTGAAGGTGTTAGAAGTGTTTTGCATGATTTTTGAAGCTAGAGCCTGAAATGTCAGAAAAAGGCTTTTCAGCACATAACAAACTTGGTTCAGGCAATGCAAGCTGAAACTCGGCCCAAAATTAAAATTGCAGTCTGTGCATGAATAAAACCTATTTTGCAACACAGAGAAACATATCTGAAGGTGTTAGAAGTGTTTTGCATGATTTTTGAAGTTAGAGCCTGAAATGTCAGAAAACAGCGTTTCAGCACATAACAAACTTGGTTCTGGTAATAAAAGCTGAAACTCGGCCAAAAATTAAAATTGCAGTCTGTGCATGAATAAAACCTATTTTGCAACACAGAGAAACATATCTGAAGGTGTTAGAAGTGTTTTGCATGATTTTTGAAGTTAGAGCCTGAAATGTCAGAAAACGGCGTTTCAGCACATAACAAACTCGGTTCAGGCAATGCAAGCTGAAACTCGGCCAAAAATTAAAATTGCAGTCTGTGCATGAATAAAACCTATTTTGCAACACAGAGAAACATATCTGAAGGTGTTAGAAGTGTTTTGCATGATTTTTGAAGTTAGAGCCTGAAATGTCAGAAAAAGGCTTTTCAGCACATAACAAACTTGGTTCTGGCAATGCAAGCTGAAACTCGGCCCAAAATTAAAATTGCAGTCTGTGCATGAATAAAACCTATTTTGCAACACAGAGAAACATATCTGAAGGTGTTAGAAGTGTTTTGCATGATTTTTGAAGTTAGAGCCTGAAATGTCAGAAAACAGCGTTTCAGCACTTAACAAACTTGGTTCTGGCAATGCAAGCTGAAACTCGGTCCAAAATTAAAATTGCAGTCTGTGCATGAATAAAACCTATTTTGCAACACAGAGAAACATATCTGAAGGTGTTAGAAGTGTTTTGCATGATTTTTGAAGTTAGAGCCTGAAATGTCAGAAAACGGCGTTTTCAGCACATAACAAACTCGGTTCAGGCAATGCAAGCTGAAACTCGGCCAAAAATTAAAATTGCAGTCTGTGCATGAATAAAACCTATTTTTCAACACAGAGAAACATATCTGAAGGTGTTAGAAGTGTTTTGCATGATTTTTGAAGTTAGAGCCTGAAATGTCAGAAAACAGCGTTTCAGCACATAACAAACTTGGTTCTGGTAATAAAAGCTGAAACTCGGCCAAAAATTAAAATTGCAGTCTGTGCATGAATAAAACCTATTTTGCAACACAGAGAATCATATCTGAAGGTGTTAGAAGTGTTTTGCATGATTTTTGAAGTTAGAGCCTGAAATGTCAGAAAACCGCGTTTCAGCACATAACAAACTCGGTTCAGGCAATGCAAGCTGAAACTCGGCCAAAAATTAAAATTGCAGTCTGTGCATGAATAAAACCTATTTTTCAACACAGAGAAACATATCTGAAGGTGTTAGAAGTGTTTTGCATGATTTTTGAAGTTAGAGCCTGAAATGTCAGAAAACGGCGTTTCAGCACATAACAAACTTGGTTCAGGCAATGCAAGCTGAAACTCGGCCCAAAATTAAAATTGCAGTCTGTGCATGAATAAAACCTATTTTTCAACACAGAGAAACATATCTGAAGGTGTTAGAAGTGTTTTGCATGATTTTTGAAGTTAGAGCCTGAAATGTCAGAAAACGGCGTTTCAGCACATAACAAACTTGGTTCAGGCAATGCAAGCTGAAACTCGGTCCAAAATTAAAATTGCAGTCTGTGCATGAATAAAACCTATTTTGCAACACAGAGAAACAAATCTGAAGGTGTTAGAAGTGTTTTGCATGATTTTTGAAGTTAGAGCCTGAAATGTCAGAAAACGGCGTTTCAGCACATAACAAACTTGGTTCAGGCAATGCAAGCTGAAACTCGGCCCAAAATTAAAATTGCAGTCTGTGCATGAATAAAACCTATTTTTCAACACAGAGAAACATATCTGAAGGTGTTAGAAGTGTTTTGCATGATTTTTGAAGTTAGAGCCTGAAATGTCAGAAAACGGCGTTTCAGCACATAACAAACTTGGTTCAGGCAATGCAAGCTGAAACTCGGTCCAAAATTAAAATTGCAGTCTGTGAATGAATAAAACCTATTTTTCAACACAGAGAAACATATCTGAAGGTGTTAGAAGTGTTTTGCATGATTTTTGAAGTTAGAGCCTGAAATGTCAGAAAACAGCGTTTCAGCACATAACAAACTTGGTTCTGGTAATGCAAGCTGAAACTCGGCCAAAAATTAAAATTGCAGTCTGTGCATGAATAAAACCTATTTTGCAACACAGAGAAACATATCTGAAGGTGTTAGAAGTGTTTTGCATGATTTTTGAAGTTAGAGCCTGAAATGTCAGAAAACAGCGTTTCAGCACTTAACAAACTTGGTTCTGGCAATGCAAGCTGAAACTCGGTCCAAAATTAAAATTGCAGTCTGTGCATGAATAAAACCTATTTTGCAACACAGAGAAACATATCTGAAGGTGTTAGAAGTGTTTTGCATGATTTTTGAAGTTAGAGCCTGAAATGTCAGAAAAAGGCTTTTCAGCACATAACAAACTTGGTTCTGGCAATGCAAGCTGAAACTCGGCCCAAAATTAAAATAGCAGTCTGTGCATGAATAAAACCTATTTTGCAACACAGAGAAACATATCTGAAGGTGTTAGAAGTGTTTTGCATGATTTTTGAAGTTAGAGCCTGAAATGTCAGAAAACAGCGTTTCAGCACATAACAAACTTGGTTCTGGTAATGCAAGCTGAAACTCGGCCAAAAATTAAAATTGCAGTCTGTGCATGAATAAAACCTATTTTGCAACACAGAGAAACATATCTGAAGGTGTTAGAAGTGTTTTGCATGATTTTTGAAGTTAGAGCCTGAAATGTCAGAAAACAGCGTTTCAGCACTTAACAAACTTGGTTCTGGCAATGCAAGCTGAAACTCGGTCCAAAATTAAAATTGCAGTCTGTGCATGAATAAAACCTATTTTGCAACACAGAGAAACATATCTGAAGGTGTTAGAAGTGTTTTGCATGATTTTTGAAGTTAGAGCCTGAAATGTCAGAAAACGGCGTTTCAGCACATAACAAACTCGGTTCAGGCAATGCAAGCTGAAACTCGGCCAAAAATTAAAATTGCAGTCTGTGCATGAATAAAACCTATTTTTCAACACAGAGAAACATATCTGAAGGTGTTAGAAGTGTTTTGCATGATTTTTGAAGTTAGAGCCTGAAATGTCAGAAAACAGCGTTTCAGCACATAACAAACTTGGTTCTGGTAATAAAAGCTGAAACTCGGCCAAAAATTAAAATTGCAGTCTGTGCATGAATAAAACCTATTTTGCAACACAGAGAATCATATCTGAAGGTGTTAGAAGTGTTTTGCATGATTTTTGAAGTTAGAGCCTGAAATGTCAGAAAACCGCGTTTCAGCACATAACAAACTCGGTTCAGGCAATGCAAGCTGAAACTCGGCCAAAAAGTAAAATTGCAGTCTGTGCATGAATAAAACCTATTTTTCAACACAGAGAAACATATCTGAAGGTGTTAGAAGTGTTTTGCATGATTTTTGAAGTTAGAGCCTGAAATGTCAGAAAACGGCGTTTCAGCACATAACAAACTTGGTTCAGGCAATGCAAGCTGAAACTCGGCCCAAAATTAAAATTGCAGTCTGTGCATGAATAAAACCTATTTTTCAACACAGAGAAACATATCTGAAGGTGTTAGAAGTGTTTTGCATGATTTTTGAAGTTAGAGCCTGAAATGTCAGAAAACGGCGTTTCAGCACATAACAAACTTGGTTCAGGCAATGCAAGCTGAAACTCGGTCCAAAATTAAAATTGCAGTCTGTGCATGAATAAAACCTATTTTTCAACACAGAGAAACATATCTGAAGGTGTTAGAAGTGTTTTGCATGATTTTTGAAGTTAGAGCCTGAAATGTCAGAAAACAGCGTTTCAGCACATAACAAACTTGGTTCTGGTAATGCAAGCTGAAACTCGGCCAAAAATTAAAATTGCAGTCTGTGCATGAATAAAACCTATTTTGCAACACAGAGAAACATATCTGAAGGTGTTAGAAGTGTTTTGCATGATTTTTGAAGTTAGAGCCTGAAATGTCAGAAAACAGCGTTTCAGCACTTAACAAACTTGGTTCTGGCAATGCAAGCTGAAACTCGGTCCAAAATTAAAATTGCAGTCTGTGCATGAATAAAACCTATTTTGCAACACAGAGAAACATATCTGAAGGTGTTAGAAGTGTTTTGCATGATTTTTGAAGTTAGAGCCTGAAATGTCAGAAAAAGGCTTTTCAGCACATAACAAACTTGGTTCTGGCAATGCAAGCTGAAACTCGGTCCAAAATTAAAATTGCAGTCTGTGCATGAATAAAACCTATTTTGCAACACAGAGAAACAAATCTGAAGGTGTTAGAAGTGTTTTGCATGATTTTTGAAGCTAGAGCCTGAAATGTCAGAAAAAGGCTTTTCAGCACATAACAAACTTGGTTCAGGCAATGCAAGCTGAAACTCGGCCCAAAATTAAAATTGCAGTCTGTGCATGAATAAAACCTATTTTGCAACACAGAGAAACATATCTGAAGGTGTTAGAAGTGTTTTGCATGATTTTTGAAGTTAGAGCCTGAAATGTCAGAAAAAGGCTTTTCAGCACATAACAAACTTGGTTCTGGCAATGCAAGCTGAAACTCGGCCCAAAATTAAAATTGCAGTCTGTGCATGAATAAAACCTATTTTGCAACACAGAGAAACATATCTGAAGGTGTTAGAAGTGTTTTGCATGATTTTTGAAGTTAGAGCCTGAAATGTCAGAAAACAGCGTTTCAGCACTTAACAAACTTGGTTCTGGCAATGCAAGCTGAAACTCGGTCCAAAATTAAAATTGCAGTCTGTGCATGAATAAAACCTATTTTGCAACACAGAGAAACATATCTGAAGGTGTTAGAAGTGTTTTGCATGATTTTTGAAGTTAGAGCCTGAAATGTCAGAAAACGGCGTTTTCAGCACATAACAAACTCGGTTCAGGCAATGCAAGCTGAAACTCGGCCAAAAATTAAAATTGCAGTCTGTGCATGAATAAAACCTATTTTTCAACACAGAGAAACATATCTGAAGGTGTTAGAAGTGTTTTGCATGATTTTTGAAGTTAGAGCCTGAAATGTCAGAAAACAGCGTTTCAGCACATAACAAACTTGGTTCTGGTAATAAAAGCTGAAACTCGGCCAAAAATTAAAATTGCAGTCTGTGCATGAATAAAACCTATTTTGCAACACAGAGAATCATATCTGAAGGTGTTAGAAGTGTTTTGCATGATTTTTGAAGTTAGAGCCTGAAATGTCAGAAAACGGCGTTTCAGCACATAACAAACTTGGTTCAGGCAATGCAAGCTGAAACTCGGCCCAAAATTAAAATTGCAGTCTGTGCATGAATAAAACCTATTTTTCAACACAGAGAAACATATCTGAAGGTGTTAGAAGTGTTTTGCATGATTTTTGAAGTTAGAGCCTGAAATGTCAGAAAACGGCGTTTCAGCACATAACAAACTTGGTTCAGGCAATGCAAGCTGAAACTCGGTCCAAAATTAAAATTGCAGTCTGTGCATGAATAAAACCTATTTTGCAACACAGAGAAACAAATCTGAAGGTGTTAGAAGTGTTTTGCATGATTTTTGAAGTTAGAGCCTGAAATGTCAGAAAACGGCGTTTCAGCACATAACAAACTTGGTTCAGGCAATGCAAGCTGAAACTCGGCCCAAAATTAAAATTGCAGTCTGTGCATGAATAAAACCTATTTTTCAACACAGAGAAACATATCTGAAGGTGTTAGAAGTGTTTTGCATGATTTTTGAAGTTAGAGCCTGAAATGTCAGAAAACGGCGTTTCAGCACATAACAAACTTGGTTCAGGCAATGCAAGCTGAAACTCGGTCCAAAATTAAAATTGCAGTCTGTGCATGAATAAAACCTATTTTTCAACACAGAGAAACATATCTGAAGGTGTTAGAAGTGTTTTGCATGATTTTTGAAGTTAGAGCCTGAAATGTCAGAAAACAGCGTTTCAGCACATAACAAACTTGGTTCTGGTAATGCAAGCTGAAACTCGGCCAAAAATTAAAATTGCAGTCTGTGCATGAATAAAACCTATTTTGCAACACAGAGAAACATATCTGAAGGTGTTAGAAGTGTTTTGCATGATTTTTGAAGTTAGAGCCTGAAATGTCAGAAAACAGCGTTTCAGCACTTAACAAACTTGGTTCTGGCAATGCAAGCTGAAACTCGGTCCAAAATTAAAATTGCAGTCTGTGCATGAATAAAACCTATTTTGCAACACAGAGAAACATATCTGAAGGTGTTAGAAGTGTTTTGCATGATTTTTGAAGTTAGAGCCTGAAATGTCAGAAAAAGGCTTTTCAGCACATAACAAACTTGGTTCTGGCAATGCAAGCTGAAACTCGGCCCAAAATTAAAATAGCAGTCTGTGCATGAATAAAACCTATTTTGCAACACAGAGAAACATATCTGAAGGTGTTAGAAGTGTTTTGCATGATTTTTGAAGTTAGAGCCTGAAATGTCAGAAAACAGCGTTTCAGCACATAACAAACTTGGTTCTGGTAATGCAAGCTGAAACTCGGCCAAAAATTAAAATTGCAGTCTGTGCATGAATAAAACCTATTTTGCAACACAGAGAAACATATCTGAAGGTGTTAGAAGTGTTTTGCATGATTTTTGAAGTTAGAGCCTGAAATGTCAGAAAAAGGCTTTTCAGCACATAACAAACTTGGTTCTGGCAATGCAAGCTGAAACTCGGCCCAAAATTAAAATTGCAGTCTGTGCATGAATAAAACCTATTTTGCAACACAGAGAAACATATCTGAAGGTGTTAGAAGTGTTTTGCATGATTTTTGAAGTTAGAGCCTGAAATGTCAGAAAACAGCGTTTCAGCACTTAACAAACTTGGTTCTGGCAATGCAAGCTGAAACTCGGTCCAAAATTAAAATTGCAGTCTGTGCATGAATAAAACCTATTTTGCAACACAGAGAAACATATCTGAAGGTGTTAGAAGTGTTTTGCATGATTTTTGAAGTTAGAGCCTGAAATGTCAGAAAACGGCGTTTTCAGCACATAACAAACTCGGTTCAGGCAATGCAAGCTGAAACTCGGCCAAAAATTAAAATTGCAGTCTGTGCATGAATAAAACCTATTTTTCAACACAGAGAAACATATCTGAAGGTGTTAGAAGTGTTTTGCATGATTTTTGAAGTTAGAGCCTGAAATGTCAGAAAACAGCGTTTCAGCACATAACAAACTTGGTTCTGGTAATAAAAGCTGAAACTCGGCCAAAAATTAAAATTGCAGTCTGTGCATGAATAAAACCTATTTTGCAACACAGAGAATCATATCTGAAGGTGTTAGAAGTGTTTTGCATGATTTTTGAAGTTAGAGCCTGAAATGTCAGAAAACCGCGTTTCAGCACATAACAAACTCGGTTCAGGCAATGCAAGCTGAAACTCGGCCCAAAATTAAAATTGCAGTCTGTGCATGAATAAAACCTATTTTTCAACACAGAGAAACATATCTGAAGGTGTTAGAAGTGTTTTGCATGATTTTTGAAGTTAGAGCCTGAAATGTCAGAAAACGGCGTTTCAGCACATAACAAACTTGGTTCAGGCAATGCAAGCTGAAACTCGGTCCAAAATTAAAATTGCAGTCTGTGAATGAATAAAACCTATTTTTCAACACAGAGAAACATATCTGAAGGTGTTAGAAGTGTTTTGCATGATTTTTGAAGTTAGAGCCTGAAATGTCAGAAAACAGCGTTTCAGCACATAACAAACTTGGTTCTGGTAATGCAAGCTGAAACTCGGCCAAAAATTAAAATTGCAGTCTGTGCATGAATAAAACCTATTTTGCAACACAGAGAAACATATCTGAAGGTGTTAGAAGTGTTTTGCATGATTTTTGAAGTTAGAGCCTGAAATGTCAGAAAACAGCGTTTCAGCACTTAACAAACTTGGTTCTGGCAATGCAAGCTGAAACTCGGTCCAAAATTAAAATTGCAGTCTGTGCATGAATAAAACCTATTTTGCAACACAGAGAAACATATCTGAAGGTGTTAGAAGTGTTTTGCATGATTTTTGAAGTTAGAGCCTGAAATGTCAGAAAAAGGCTTTTCAGCACATAACAAACTTGGTTCTGGCAATGCAAGCTGAAACTCGGCCCAAAATTAAAATAGCAGTCTGTGCATGAATAAAACCTATTTTGCAACACAGAGAAACATATCTGAAGGTGTTAGAAGTGTTTTGCATGATTTTTGAAGTTAGAGCCTGAAATGTCAGAAAACAGCGTTTCAGCACATAACAAACTTGGTTCTGGTAATGCAAGCTGAAACTCGGCCAAAAATTAAAATTGCAGTCTGTGCATGAATAAAACCTATTTTGCAACACAGAGAAACATATCTGAAGGTGTTAGAAGTGTTTTGCATGATTTTTGAAGTTAGAGCCTGAAATGTCAGAAAACAGCGTTTCAGCACTTAACAAACTTGGTTCTGGCAATGCAAGCTGAAACTCGGTCCAAAATTAAAATTGCAGTCTGTGCATGAATAAAACCTATTTTGCAACACAGAGAAACATATCTGAAGGTGTTAGAAGTGTTTTGCATGATTTTTGAAGTTAGAGCCTGAAATGTCAGAAAACGGCGTTTCAGCACATAACAAACTCGGTTCAGGCAATGCAAGCTGAAACTCGGCCAAAAATTAAAATTGCAGTCTGTGCATGAATAAAACCTATTTTTCAACACAGAGAAACATATCTGAAGGTGTTAGAAGTGTTTTGCATGATTTTTGAAGTTAGAGCCTGAAATGTCAGAAAACAGCGTTTCAGCACATAACAAACTTGGTTCTGGTAATAAAAGCTGAAACTCGGCCAAAAATTAAAATTGCAGTCTGTGCATGAATAAAACCTATTTTGCAACACAGAGAATCATATCTGAAGGTGTTAGAAGTGTTTTGCATGATTTTTGAAGTTAGAGCCTGAAATGTCAGAAAACCGCGTTTCAGCACATAACAAACTCGGTTCAGGCAATGCAAGCTGAAACTCGGCCAAAAAGTAAAATTGCAGTCTGTGCATGAATAAAACCTATTTTTCAACACAGAGAAACATATCTGAAGGTGTTAGAAGTGTTTTGCATGATTTTTGAAGTTAGAGCCTGAAATGTCAGAAAACGGCGTTTCAGCACATAACAAACTTGGTTCAGGCAATGCAAGCTGAAACTCGGCCCAAAATTAAAATTGCAGTCTGTGCATGAATAAAACCTATTTTTCAACACAGAGAAACATATCTGAAGGTGTTAGAAGTGTTTTGCATGATTTTTGAAGTTAGAGCCTGAAATGTCAGAAAACGGCGTTTCAGCACATAACAAACTTGGTTCAGGCAATGCAAGCTGAAACTCGGTCCAAAATTAAAATTGCAGTCTGTGCATGAATAAAACCTATTTTTCAACACAGAGAAACATATCTGAAGGTGTTAGAAGTGTTTTGCATGATTTTTGAAGTTAGAGCCTGAAATGTCAGAAAACAGCGTTTCAGCACATAACAAACTTGGTTCTGGTAATGCAAGCTGAAACTCGGCCAAAAATTAAAATTGCAGTCTGTGCATGAATAAAACCTATTTTGCAACACAGAGAAACATATCTGAAGGTGTTAGAAGTGTTTTGCATGATTTTTGAAGTTAGAGCCTGAAATGTCAGAAAACAGCGTTTCAGCACTTAACAAACTTGGTTCTGGCAATGCAAGCTGAAACTCGGTCCAAAATTAAAATTGCAGTCTGTGCATGAATAAAACCTATTTTGCAACACAGAGAAACATATCTGAAGGTGTTAGAAGTGTTTTGCATGATTTTTGAAGTTAGAGCCTGAAATGTCAGAAAAAGGCTTTTCAGCACATAACAAACTTGGTTCTGGCAATGCAAGCTGAAACTCGGTCCAAAATTAAAATTGCAGTCTGTGCATGAATAAAACCTATTTTGCAACACAGAGAAACAAATCTGAAGGTGTTAGAAGTGTTTTGCATGATTTTTGAAGCTAGAGCCTGAAATGTCAGAAAAAGGCTTTTCAGCACATAACAAACTTGGTTCAGGCAATGCAAGCTGAAACTCGGCCCAAAATTAAAATTGCAGTCTGTGCATGAATAAAACCTATTTTGCAACACAGAGAAACATATCTGAAGGTGTTAGAAGTGTTTTGCATGATTTTTGAAGTTAGAGCCTGAAATGTCAGAAAAAGGCTTTTCAGCACATAACAAACTTGGTTCTGGCAATGCAAGCTGAAACTCGGCCCAAAATTAAAATTGCAGTCTGTGCATGAATAAAACCTATTTTGCAACACAGAGAAACATATCTGAAGGTGTTAGAAGTGTTTTGCATGATTTTTGAAGTTAGAGCCTGAAATGTCAGAAAACAGCGTTTCAGCACTTAACAAACTTGGTTCTGGCAATGCAAGCTGAAACTCGGTCCAAAATTAAAATTGCAGTCTGTGCATGAATAAAACCTATTTTGCAACACAGAGAAACATATCTGAAGGTGTTAGAAGTGTTTTGCATGATTTTTGAAGTTAGAGCCTGAAATGTCAGAAAACGGCGTTTTCAGCACATAACAAACTCGGTTCAGGCAATGCAAGCTGAAACTCGGCCAAAAATTAAAATTGCAGTCTGTGCATGAATAAAACCTATTTTTCAACACAGAGAAACATATCTGAAGGTGTTAGAAGTGTTTTGCATGATTTTTGAAGTTAGAGCCTGAAATGTCAGAAAACAGCGTTTCAGCACATAACAAACTTGGTTCTGGTAATAAAAGCTGAAACTCGGCCAAAAATTAAAATTGCAGTCTGTGCATGAATAAAACCTATTTTGCAACACAGAGAATCATATCTGAAGGTGTTAGAAGTGTTTTGCATGATTTTTGAAGTTAGAGCCTGAAATGTCAGAAAACGGCGTTTCAGCACATAACAAACTTGGTTCAGGCAATGCAAGCTGAAACTCGGCCCAAAATTAAAATTGCAGTCTGTGCATGAATAAAACCTATTTTTCAACACAGAGAAACATATCTGAAGGTGTTAGAAGTGTTTTGCATGATTTTTGAAGTTAGAGCCTGAAATGTCAGAAAACGGCGTTTCAGCACATAACAAACTTGGTTCAGGCAATGCAAGCTGAAACTCGGTCCAAAATTAAAATTGCAGTCTGTGCATGAATAAAACCTATTTTGCAACACAGAGAAACAAATCTGAAGGTGTTAGAAGTGTTTTGCATGATTTTTGAAGTTAGAGCCTGAAATGTCAGAAAACGGCGTTTCAGCACATAACAAACTTGGTTCAGGCAATGCAAGCTGAAACTCGGCCCAAAATTAAAATTGCAGTCTGTGCATGAATAAAACCTATTTTTCAACACAGAGAAACATATCTGAAGGTGTTAGAAGTGTTTTGCATGATTTTTGAAGTTAGAGCCTGAAATGTCAGAAAACGGCGTTTCAGCACATAACAAACTTGGTTCAGGCAATGCAAGCTGAAACTCGGTCCAAAATTAAAATTGCAGTCTGTGCATGAATAAAACCTATTTTTCAACACAGAGAAACATATCTGAAGGTGTTAGAAGTGTTTTGCATGATTTTTGAAGTTAGAGCCTGAAATGTCAGAAAACAGCGTTTCAGCACATAACAAACTTGGTTCTGGTAATGCAAGCTGAAACTCGGCCAAAAATTAAAATTGCAGTCTGTGCATGAATAAAACCTATTTTGCAACACAGAGAAACATATCTGAAGGTGTTAGAAGTGTTTTGCATGATTTTTGAAGTTAGAGCCTGAAATGTCAGAAAACAGCGTTTCAGCACTTAACAAACTTGGTTCTGGCAATGCAAGCTGAAACTCGGTCCAAAATTAAAATTGCAGTCTGTGCATGAATAAAACCTATTTTGCAACACAGAGAAACATATCTGAAGGTGTTAGAAGTGTTTTGCATGATTTTTGAAGTTAGAGCCTGAAATGTCAGAAAAAGGCTTTTCAGCACATAACAAACTTGGTTCTGGCAATGCAAGCTGAAACTCGGCCCAAAATTAAAATAGCAGTCTGTGCATGAATAAAACCTATTTTGCAACACAGAGAAACATATCTGAAGGTGTTAGAAGTGTTTTGCATGATTTTTGAAGTTAGAGCCTGAAATGTCAGAAAACAGCGTTTCAGCACATAACAAACTTGGTTCTGGTAAAGCAAGCTGAAACTCGGCCAAAAATTAAAATTGCAGTCTGTGCATGAATAAAACCTATTTTGCAACACAGAGAAACATATCTGAAGGTGTTAGAAGTGTTTTGCATGATTTTTGAAGTTAGAGCCTGAAATGTCAGAAAACAGCGTTTCAGCACTTAACAAACTTGGTTCTGGCAATGCAAGCTGAAACTCGGTCCAAAATTAAAATTGCAGTCTGTGCATGAATAAAACCTATTTTGCAACACAGAGAAACATATCTGAAGGTGTTAGAAGTGTTTTGCATGATTTTTGAAGTTAGAGCCTGAAATGTCAGAAAACGGCGTTTCAGCACATAACAAACTCGGTTCAGGCAATGCAAGCTGAAACTCGGCCAAAAATTAAAATTGCAGTCTGTGCATGAATAAAACCTATTTTTCAACACAGAGAAACATATCTGAAGGTGTTAGAAGTGTTTTGCATGATTTTTGAAGTTAGAGCCTGAAATGTCAGAAAACAGCGTTTCAGCACATAACAAACTTGGTTCTGGTAATAAAAGCTGAAACTCGGCCAAAAATTAAAATTGCAGTCTGTGCATGAATAAAACCTATTTTGCAACACAGAGAATCATATCTGAAGGTGTTAGAAGTGTTTTGCATGATTTTTGAAGTTAGAGCCTGAAATGTCAGAAAACCGCGTTTCAGCACATAACAAACTCGGTTCAGGCAATGCAAGCTGAAACTCGGCTAAAAAGTAAAATTGCAGTCTGTGCATGAATAAAACCTATTTTTCAACACAGAGAAACATATCTGAAGGTGTTAGAAGTGTTTTGCATGATTTTTGAAGTTAGAGCCTGAAATGTCAGAAAACGGCGTTTCAGCACATAACAAACTTGGTTCAGGCAATGCAAGCTGAAACTCGGCCCAAAATTAAAATTGCAGTCTGTGCATGAATAAAACCTATTTTGCAACACAGAGAAACAAATCTGAAGGTGTTAGAAGTGTTTTGCATGATTTTTGAAGTTAGAGCCTGAAATGTCAGAAAACGGCGTTTCAGCACATAACAAACTTGGTTCAGGCAATGCAAGCTGAAACTCGGCCCAAAATTAAAATTGCAGTCTGTGCATGAATAAAACCTATTTTTCAACACAGAGAAACATATCTGAAGGTGTTAGAAGTGTTTTGCATGATTTTTGAAGTTAGAGCCTGAAATGTCAGAAAACGGCGTTTCAGCACATAACAAACTTGGTTCAGGCAATGCAAGCTGAAACTCGGTCCAAAATTAAAATTGCAGTCTGTGCATGAATAAAACCTATTTTTCAACACAGAGAAACATATCTGAAGGTGTTAGAAGTGTTTTGCATGATTTTTGAAGTTAGAGCCTGAAATGTCAGAAAACAGCGTTTCAGCACATAACAAACTTGGTTCTGGTAATGCAAGCTGAAACTCGGCCAAAAATTAAAATTGCAGTCTGTGCATGAATAAAACCTATTTTGCAACACAGAGAAACATATCTGAAGGTGTTAGAAGTGTTTTGCATGATTTTTGAAGTTAGAGCCTGAAATGTCAGAAAACAGCGTTTCAGCACTTAACAAACTTGGTTCTGGCAATGCAAGCTGAAACTCGGTCCAAAATTAAAATTGCAGTCTGTGCATGAATAAAACCTATTTTGCAACACAGAGAAACATATCTGAAGGTGTTAGAAGTGTTTTGCATGATTTTTGAAGTTAGAGCCTGAAATGTCAGAAAAAGGCTTTTCAGCACATAACAAACTTGGTTCTGGCAATGCAAGCTGAAACTCGGCCCAAAATTAAAATAGCAGTCTGTGCATGAATAAAACCTATTTTGCAACACAGAGAAACATATCTGAAGGTGTTAGAAGTGTTTTGCATGATTTTTGAAGTTAGAGCCTGAAATGTCAGAAAACAGCGTTTCAGCACATAACAAACTTGGTTCTGGTAATGCAAGCTGAAACTCGGCCAAAAATTAAAATTGCAGTCTGTGCATGAATAAAACCTATTTTGCAACACAGAGAAACATATCTGAAGGTGTTAGAAGTGTTTTGCATGATTTTTGAAGTTAGAGCCTGAAATGTCAGAAAACAGCGTTTCAGCACTTAACAAACTTGGTTCTGGCAATGCAAGCTGAAACTCGGTCCAAAATTAAAATTGCAGTCTGTGCATGAATAAAACCTATTTTGCAACACAGAGAAACATATCTGAAGGTGTTAGAAGTGTTTTGCATGATTTTTGAAGTTAGAGCCTGAAATGTCAGAAAACGGCGTTTCAGCACATAACAAACTCGGTTCAGGCAATGCAAGCTGAAACTCGGCCAAAAATTAAAATTGCAGTCTGTGCATGAATAAAACCTATTTTTCAACACAGAGAAACATATCTGAAGGTGTTAGAAGTGTTTTGCATGATTTTTGAAGTTAGAGCCTGAAATGTCAGAAAACAGCGTTTCAGCACATAACAAACTTGGTTCTGGTAATAAAAGCTGAAACTCGGCCAAAAATTAAAATTGCAGTCTGTGCATGAATAAAACCTATTTTGCAACACAGAGAATCATATCTGAAGGTGTTAGAAGTGTTTTGCATGATTTTTGAAGTTAGAGCCTGAAATGTCAGAAAACCGCGTTTCAGCACATAACAAACTCGGTTCAGGCAATGCAAGCTGAAACTCGGCCAAAAAGTAAAATTGCAGTCTGTGCATGAATAAAACCTATTTTTCAACACAGAGAAACATATCTGAAGGTGTTAGAAGTGTTTTGCATGATTTTTGAAGTTAGAGCCTGAAATGTCAGAAAACGGCGTTTCAGCACATAACAAACTTGGTTCAGGCAATGCAAGCTGAAACTCGGCCCAAAATTAAAATTGCAGTCTGTGCATGAATAAAACCTATTTTTCAACACAGAGAAACATATCTGAAGGTGTTAGAAGTGTTTTGCATGATTTTTGAAGTTAGAGCCTGAAATGTCAGAAAACGGCGTTTCAGCACATAACAAACTTGGTTCAGGCAATGCAAGCTGAAACTCGGTCCAAAATTAAAATTGCAGTCTGTGCATGAATAAAACCTATTTTTCAACACAGAGAAACATATCTGAAGGTGTTAGAAGTGTTTTGCATGATTTTTGAAGTTAGAGCCTGAAATGTCAGAAAACAGCGTTTCAGCACATAACAAACTTGGTTCTGGTAATAAAAGCTGAAACTCGGCCAAAAATTAAAATTGCAGTCTGTGCATGAATAAAACCTATTTTGCAACACAGAGAATCATATCTGAAGGTGTTAGAAGTGTTTTGCATGATTTTTGAAGTTAGAGCCTGAAATGTCAGAAAACGGCGTTTCAGCACATAACAAACTTGGTTCAGGCAATGCAAGCTGAAACTCGGCCCAAAATTAAAATTGCAGTCTGTGCATGAATAAAACCTATTTTTCAACACAGAGAAACATATCTGAAGGTGTTAGAAGTGTTTTGCATGATTTTTGAAGTTAGAGCCTGAAATGTCAGAAAACGGCGTTTCAGCACATAACAAACTTGGTTCAGGCAATGCAAGCTGAAACTCGGTCCAAAATTAAAATTGCAGTCTGTGCATGAATAAAACCTATTTTGCAACACAGAGAAACAAATCTGAAGGTGTTAGAAGTGTTTTGCATGATTTTTGAAGTTAGAGCCTGAAATGTCAGAAAACGGCGTTTCAGCACATAACAAACTTGGTTCAGGCAATGCAAGCTGAAACTCGGCCCAAAATTAAAATTGCAGTCTGTGCATGAATAAAACCTATTTTTCAACACAGAGAAACATATCTGAAGGTGTTAGAAGTGTTTTGCATGATTTTTGAAGTTAGAGCCTGAAATGTCAGAAAACGGCGTTTCAGCACATAACAAACTTGGTTCAGGCAATGCAAGCTGAAACTCGGTCCAAAATTAAAATTGCAGTCTGTGCATGAATAAAACCTATTTTTCAACACAGAGAAACATATCTGAAGGTGTTAGAAGTGTTTTGCATGATTTTTGAAGTTAGAGCCTGAAATGTCAGAAAACAGCGTTTCAGCACATAACAAACTTGGTTCTGGTAATGCAAGCTGAAACTCGGCCAAAAATTAAAATTGCAGTCTGTGCATGAATAAAACCTATTTTGCAACACAGAGAAACATATCTGAAGGTGTTAGAAGTGTTTTGCATGATTTTTGAAGTTAGAGCCTGAAATGTCAGAAAACAGCGTTTCAGCACTTAACAAACTTGGTTCTGGCAATGCAAGCTGATACTCGGTCCAAAATTAAAATTGCAGTCTGTGCATGAATAAAACCTATTTTGCAACACAGAGAAACATATCTGAAGGTGTTAGAAGTGTTTTGCATGATTTTTGAAGTTAGAGCCTGAAATGTCAGAAAAAGGCTTTTCAGCACATAACAAACTTGGTTCTGGCAATGCAAGCTGAAACTCGGCCCAAAATTAAAATAGCAGTCTGTGCATGAATAAAACCTATTTTTCAACACAGAGAAACATATCTGAAGGTGTTAGAAGTGTTTTGCATGATTTTTGAAGTTAGAGCCTGAAATGTCAGAAAACAGCGTTTCAGCACATAACAAACTTGGTTCTGGTAATGCAAGCTGAAACTCGGCCAAAAATTAAAATTGCAGTCTGTGCATGAATAAAACCTATTTTGCAACACAGAGAAACATATCTGAAGGTGTTAGAAGTGTTTTGCATGATTTTTGAAGTTAGAGCCTGAAATGTCAGAAAACAGCGTTTCAGCACTTAACAAACTTGGTTCTGGCAATGCAAGCTGAAACTCGGTCCAAAATTAAAATTGCAGTCTGTGCATGAATAAAACCTATTTTGCAACACAGAGAAACATATCTGAAGGTGTTAGAAGTGTTTTGCATGATTTTTGAAGTTAGAGCCTGAAATGTCAGAAAACGGCGTTTCAGCACATAACAAACTCGGTTCAGGCAATGCAAGCTGAAACTCGGCCAAAAATTAAAATTGCAGTCTGTGCATGAATAAAACCTATTTTTCAACACAGAGAAACATATCTGAAGGTGTTAGAAGTGTTTTGCATGATTTTTGAAGTTAGAGCCTGAAATGTCAGAAAACAGCGTTTCAGCACATAACAAACTTGGTTCTGGTAATAAAAGCTGAAACTCGGCCAAAAATTAAAATTGCAGTCTGTGCATGAATAAAACCTATTTTGCAACACAGAGAATCATATCTGAAGGTGTTAGAAGTGTTTTGCATGATTTTTGAAGTTAGAGCCTGAAATGTCAGAAAACCGCGTTTCAGCACATAACAAACTCGGTTCAGGCAATGCAAGCTGAAACTCGGCCAAAAAGTAAAATTGCAGTCTGTGCATGAATAAAACCTATTTTTCAACACAGAGAAACATATCTGAAGGTGTTAGAAGTGTTTTGCATGATTTTTGAAGTTAGAGCCTGAAATGTCAGAAAACGGCGTTTCAGCACATAACAAACTTGGTTCAGGCAATGCAAGCTGAAACTCGGCCCAAAATTAAAATTGCAGTCTGTGCATGAATAAAACCTATTTTGCAACACAGAGAAACAAATCTGAAGGTGTTAGAAGTGTTTTGCATGATTTTTGAAGTTAGAGCCTGAAATGTCAGAAAACGGCGTTTCAGCACATAACAAACTTGGTTCAGGCAATGCAAGCTGAAACTCGGCCCAAAATTAAAATTGCAGTCTGTGCATGAATAAAACCTATTTTTCAACACAGAGAAACATATCTGAAGGTGTTAGAAGTGTTTTGCATGATTTTTGAAGTTAGAGCCTGAAATGTCAGAAAACGGCGTTTCAGCACATAACAAACTTGGTTCAGGCAATGCAAGCTGAAACTCGGTCCAAAATTAAAATTGCAGTCTGTGCATGAATAAAACCTATTTTTCAACACAGAGAAACATATCTGAAGGTGTTAGAAGTGTTTTGCATGATTTTTGAAGTTAGAGCCTGAAATGTCAGAAAACAGCGTTTCAGCACATAACAAACTTGGTTCTGGTAATGCAAGCTGAAACTCGGCCAAAAATTAAAATTGCAGTCTGTGCATGAATAAAACCTATTTTGCAACACAGAGAAACATATCTGAAGGTGTTAGAAGTGTTTTGCATGATTTTTGAAGTTAGAGCCTGAAATGTCAGAAAACAGCGTTTCAGCACTTAACAAACTTGGTTCTGGCAATGCAAGCTGAAACTCGGTCCAAAATTAAAATTGCAGTCTGTGCATGAATAAAACCTATTTTGCAACACAGAG